>NC_059270.1:11425444-11462944 GCF_017591435.1 Portunus trituberculatus
CAATGAGCAAAATCCAGCACCGAGAAAGAAGTAACCTGCTGACACAGACTATGGGAACAACCTCGACAGCACCAAGAAACAAGTGCAGCGCGTTTCTTGCATATTGGATGGAAGTTGTGATTTTCCCAACACATACTAGTTTATTTCATCATTCGTGGTCAGGCGTGGGAAGGACCTTACAGTAATTCTCTCTCTCTCTCTCTCTCTCTCTCTCTCTCTCTCTCTCTCTCTCTCTCTCTTTTTTCCCTCTTTCCTCCTCTTTCTTTGAATTTATATTTCTTCATCTTCCTTTGACCTTTTTTTTCCTAACTTCAACTTGTTTTCTCTCTCTCTCTCTTTCTCTCTCTCTCTCTCTCTCTCTCTCTCTCTCTCTCTCTCTCTCTCTCTCTCTCTCTCTCTCTCTCTCTCTCTCTCTCTCTCTCACGTTCAGCCTCACTTTAATGGCCGGTCCAATCAGCGCACCTGAGCCGTCCTAATCACCCTGGCCAGGTGCACCCGCTGCCCTCCCGCCCCAAGGAGACAGGTCCGCTCGCTGGCACCCTAATCCCCAGGGAACTCTTGGGGAGGTGCAGTGCGTTTCCCATCTTCTCTCCGTTAGGCCAGAGAGAGAGAGAGAGAGAGAGAGAGAGAGAGAGAGAGAGATTCAGGAAAGAACGATTTAAGCTTGATATATCGTTTTAGTGTTTAATGGTTTTAGTCTTGTCAGAAAACCAGATTATTTTTCGACTGGCATTGGAATAGAGTAAAGATGTAAAGGAATGAGTCATTTTTTGTAGACTTAGTGTATGTATACGTGTATGTAGTAGTAGTAGTAGTAGTAGTAGTAGCAGTAGCAGTAGTGTGTGTGTGTGTGTGTGTGTGTGTGTGTGTGTGTGTGTATGTGTGTGTAAGGTGAAACTTGTTAACATGATATTTTTTTCCTTTTACGAGTATGTACATAACGCTCCGCCATTCACGTGTTTTGTTGCGTGGCTCTAAAAGTTAAGTGGCGGCTAATCCCTCTCGCCTCGCATTCCCAGTGTTATAGCGGCGCCTTTCCTCTTACCCCCCTCTACGGCCTCGCCTTGACTACTTCCTTATGACTCCCCCATACTCCACCCCTCGTTGTGCCGCGTGGTGCATCCCTTCAGCTAACTACTATGTAAATTATTTTCTCGTCATTACCTACCTCTATTTTTTTTTACCTGAGTTACCTTAAAATGTTCACCTTGAGTACTTCCTTCCTAGCGAGTGACATTACCTGAACCTCCGCCAATGTTGTGTCTTCCTTCTTCGAGTTTACCTACATACACTACATTACCATACAGCTACGCGTCTGAATCCTCTTAGAAACAATAGTACCAGCATATAATTTTTTTCTTTTCTCTCATAAAGTGGCTGGTTTCTTTTCTTTTGCCACACGTAGGAAGTAATCAGTGTTAGGTATTGTTATGGTCTTATGCTTTAGTGTGAGACGAACGGTAGAGGTGAGATGTAGCAATAGGAATGCTGTGTTGCTGGATGCGGAAGCCAAAACAAATCGAATCTACAGAGTTGCGTCAGCCAAAACAAGCGGTCAGCATTCAGGCATTCCCTTACACGATAAAGTGCACGATGAACTGGGTTGTTTTCGACACTAGATATTCTTCAGACCATTCATCGGGAACATCAACTATACACATTTACGATGACTGCTGCTCCCTCATCAGCACAAGTGGTCTTACATCAGTGTAGCGAAATCAAACAGTCTAGTGGTCTGGAGAGGACTTAAGGTATCTTGCGCTTGGAAGTCTCTGTAATTTCTCCTAAAAAATACAAACCCAACTCCACCATCTTCACTCTACTCTTATCCTACTGCATCTCATCTCATTTTACCTTCCTCCCTTCAGCCTCACTACTTATGTGGGCCTTATCAACCCAACTCCCGCTCCACACTCCACTCTTCATCCCACTTCACCTTATCCAGCCTCATCTCATCTTGCCTCCCCACACACCCGTTCCTCCCAGCCAACCACTCTTGTGTCGACCCCATTGTGACAGTCATCAGCAGGGCCAGACTCATCGCTATTCACCTCACTCCCCTTACTTAACTCGCATGGGCCCATCAGCAGGTTTCACATTAGCACTCAGAGTGGGACAGAGTTGCGAACCTGAGTCACCGCCCGCTAGGAGAGTCTGGTGTGCAGTTAAAGGAAGCAGATCTTGTTGCACTCGCCTTTCCGGCAACTCACACCGTGTCGGAGAAGGAAGAACGTGTGATTAGTGAAGAAGAAAATGTCATGTGCTTTGTTCTAGACACAGGAGTGATACGACACAGAAAGAGAGAGAGAGAGAGGGAGGGACTGGATTGGATAGGAGAGTGATGTGTTCTTCCTCCGCTACTGAGCCTCAGATAAATCATTGGTGGGTATGTCATTAATGGTGCCACAACAAAGGATGGACTGATGGCACGCTTATTACCTTCATCAGGGTACTCCCATCCACCCTCTTCCTTCCCGCCACGCCTGTCTGTCTGTCCGTCTGTCTCTTTCTCTCTGTCTGTCCATCTCCCGAGGCGTCTTTCTTTTTTCTCTTCTTCTATTTCTCAGACAATAGATTGAGTATTAGAGAGAGAGAGAGAGAGAGAGAGAGAGAGAGAGAGAGAGAGAGAGAGAGAGAGAGAGAGAGAGAGAGAGAGATTTACTTGTTATGCAATTTGAACATCTAAACGACCTTAAAACTACATAATTGTCTGATCTAATTACCTAATGGCGTAACGGTCGATGTCACGTACCTTGATCTCATTCCCAACACTGCACATCACCCGCTGACAACCCGAGCCTTCTTTATCTAACGGTGTCAATAACAAGTAATTACTCTGTGACGTGGAGCATCACTCGTCATCACCAGCGGTATTGCATTGTGCTCCTCATCAGTTGGGAAGATACGAGTATATAGTGTCACATTTTTTTCATTAATACTCGTACTTTGAATGTTTGTGTTAAATTAGAAGTGTTTGGTTTAATATCTTCAAAGTTTTCAGTAAGGGTATGTGGAATGTAGGTGAGAGAGAGAGAGAGAGAGAGAGAGAGAGAGAGAGAGAGAGAGTCAACAAAGGAAGGGAAAAAATACGATGACGAAAGTAACTGTCGTTGTTTATAACTACTCAAGGCATCGTTCCCACCATAAATACACCATAACCACCACAACCACCACCACCACCACCACCACCAAGACCACCCTCACCATTCCCACCATCCTCACCACCCTCACCACCAGCACACAATCATCAGGAGATCCACCACACTGCCTCCCCTTCCTCCCCTGCTGCTCACCTTACGCCCCATCTGTCCTGACCTCTCTCTACCTGGCCATAAACATTGCCCCACGCGACATCTTCCCAACAACCTCCCCTCTTTAATTGCATACACTTAACTCCTCACTAAACAAACATAAAATTGCTAAATACAACGGGCATCTTCAGTCCATTACGTGCATATTTCACAGTTATTTTCTCCTGATTAGATGAAGAGACAGGTGTGAATCCGTTGCGTATTCGTATATCCGGACTTTTGCTCACATTATTAGAACCTAAATTTCACCTTATGCCAGAGGAGATGAAGGAAGGAGGCGACCATTTCTGCTATTTGCCTGGAAGGTCGAAAATCCCCGCAGCCATCAGGATACATTAGTCCTTGCCTTCTTGTGGCCCTTTGTTGCTCAGATCCTGGGCGAGGGCGTCTCCCAGGGCAAGGCAGCGGCGGCGGAGGCAAGAAGCGAGCAGTTTTATGGCTCATGTCTCTTTGTCAGTCTCCTTCTTTCTTCAGGTCCGCGAGAGGGACTTGGCTGGGATGATGGTGGTGGTGGTGGTGGTGGTAGTGGTGGTGGTTGGGTCGTGAGTGGGTGGTATGTGGTTGTAGTAATGGTGGTGCTCGGTGTCTTAAGAAGGTAGGGATGAGTAGGCGGTGGTGGCGTGTATGCAGCGGCGGAGAGTCGTTATGGTAAGTGAGTGGTAGGCGGTGGTGGTGCTTGTAGGGTGAGAGGCAGGGAGGGGCGGTGGTGGTGGTGGTGGTGGTGGTGATGAGTCTTTCTTTCCTTTGCTTGAGTCCTAAAGAGGTGGCGCCATGTGTGATCTTAACGGTGGCCTTGATTAAGAGAGAGAGAGAGAGAGAGAGAGAGAGAGAGAGAGAGAGAGAGAGAGAGAGAGAATTATTGTTATTATTATTTGTGTCATTTCCTTGTTCTCTATTTCCTCCTCCTCCTTCTGTTCCTCCTGTTCGTATTTTCCCTCCCCCACCACGTATATTTCATGGTTGCTGCTGTTCATTATGGGCGTTAGTGTGTTTATCTTTGTTTTTCCCTCCAGAAGTGTGGCATCAGGTGTAGTGCCTTTGTGTCAAGATACGGTAGTCATTTCTGTCGCCTCACCATCCCTACTATGTATAACCCACTGCCTCCCTCCTTCCTTCCCTCCCTCCCTCCCTTCCTTCTTCCCTTCTCCCCCCCTCTACTTCTTTACCTCCATCCAATTACACCTCCCTCCCATTCCCCCGGCAGCCTTTTCTTTTTTTGTTTTCCTTTTTCTCTTTTGTCTTCATTCTTCCTACTGTTTCTCATATTTCTCTCCTCCTCTTCTTCCTCCTCCTCCTCCTCCTCCTCCTCCTCCTCCTCCTCCTCCTCCTCCTCCTCCTTCTCCTCCTGCTTGCGTCATGGAAATTTGCATTCTCTCCCTTTTTTTCTGTTTTTTTCTATCTTTTTTTTTTACTTTTTATTCTCTCATTCTTGCAATACTTATTATGCAGCTTATGGCGTGGGTTAGCTCTCTCTCTCTCTCTCTCTCTCTCTCTCTCTCTCTCTCTCTCTCTCTCTCTCTCTCTCTCTCTCTCTCTCTCTCTCTCTCTCTCTCTCTCTCTCTCTCTCTCTCTCTCTCTCTCTCTCTCTCTCTCGTAATGCATCCTTCATAATTGCTACGTCTGGATATGTTGTCTTTATTGTTTCATAAATCCAAGATCCATCTAGGAGTGTCTCGTGGCGCAGGGCAGTGGAGGAAGGAGGAGGGAGGAGTAGGAAGGTAATAGAGATGTGTGTAGGATTGCTCATCTTGCACTCGGGACAGACGTGCTATCAATATGTTCACTGAGAGACGAGATCATTTATTTTCTCTCTCTCGACAAGTATAGGTTAGCTAATCGCACACACTCGTAAACACTGGTATAAGATCGTAGGAAAGTCAAAGAGAACTGCAAGAGGCCAGTAGTAATAGTAAGAGTAATGGTAATAGTGACAGTCCCTCTATAACACCAGTTCATACGAATAATGTACTGTTATGTTCACTTCGCATCCCATAAAGTTCACTATTAATAATAACAACATGATAGGCGTTTGCTCCAGTTGTCCACCATATTTTTGAGAACCACCTCCTCTTAAAACTCCTTATTGTTGGCTCTGGTTTCCCACCTGCAGGTCTGGATGCATGGCGCTATGTGTTCAACAGGACGCGTCGTGTATTGCGTTATTAATCTTGGGATACGTTTCCTGTTGGGTACGCCATGCATGTAGCGCTTTGCTTTCTCATCACGACTATTTTCAAAGGCCACTGGTGCGACGGGCTGGCTTCCCAAGTGTGTTTCTCTCGTTAATGATAAAGAAATCTTGTTAATCCGATACTAGAATCATAAAATGCCCCTTAAAATCCGCAAAACGTCGACTAAAACCTCCAAATGTTGTTATGGTGTATTGTAGGAATAGAAATGTTTCAAAATGTGGTTCCAAGTCTCGAGGTGTTATTTGAGGAACTTCTGATGCTTCTGGTTGTCTCTGTCTTAGCTATGGTCGGTTCACTCCCCTGTGCTGCTGTGATGACGTTATCGCGACCCATGAGGCAAACATGAGCACACCAGAATAGAATAAGAAGGAAAAATAATGCGGCTAAAAGTGCAAGGAGCAAAGTTGAGCACACGAGGATAATAAAAGAAGGGGAAAAAAGAAGCGCAATTTAAGTGGTCATATATAATAGTTAGTGTGAATAAAGCAGTGATGAAAGCGAGGTCAAAGGGGTGATAATACTCGCATATAAAGTGATGTCGAGATGAAATATAATGACTTTAACTGGCGATAATGGCCACGGGGAAGAAAAAAAAAGGATAGAGAGAAAAAAAAAGAACTTGTGGTTTGGGAAGGTAAAAATAATTGTAACCCTAAATCAGCAACACTGGCAAACACACGGGGAGATAAAGATTAAGGAAAACACAGACTTGGAGTGGATGATAAGCGTAAAATAAACTGTTTACGAGGAAATGACAGAGGCTCAAGATTGAGGATGGTATGAATGTGGGTGAAGAGGAAAGAAGAAGTTAATGGATCTGAAAACGAGTTACAAAACGGATGTTAACAAGAACACTAAACATCAACAAGTGCAAGTCAGGAGTAGAGGCTGCCATAAATCACACACACACACACACACACACACACACACACACACACACACACACACACACACACACAGCCCCGTAATGCGTATAAGAAGCAAAGACACCATATCATTACACGGTTCAGATTGAAGAATAAAAAAAAGCAGCCATGAGCAAGAACAAGCCAAGAGGGAAGGAAAACATTGTAAGACCGTCACCTCTCTCTCTCTCTCTCTCTCTCTCTCTCTCTCTCTCTCTCTCTCTCTCTCTCTGTTATTGCAATGCTAATACATGACATTTTTCTTTATTCCGTGTGTGTGTGTGTGTGTGTTAAGGTATCTGAGCATGATCTCTTAACACCTCTCATTCTAATTAACTCACTCCCCTTCCTCCCTCCCTCCCTACCTCCGTCCCTCCGTCCCTCCGTCCCTCCTTCCCGGCTCTCTCCGCGTCTCCTTCCATCTCCTACTTGTCATCCTGCATTTGTGTGTGTGTGTATGTGTGTGTGTGTGTGTGTGTGTGTGTGTGTGTGTGTGTGTGTGTGTATGTATGTACGCGCGCCAAGGCTTATTACAGGCCATTGTCTTCCTTTCTTGTCACCTCCCTATAACGGTGAGAGAGAGAGAGAGAGAGAGAGAGAGAGAGAGAGACAGAGAGATTTGTAAGTATAAATCCTCTCTCTCTCTCTCTCTCTCTCTCTCTCTCTCTCTCTCTCTCTCTCTCTCTCTCTCTCTCTCTCTCTTTCTCAATCTTCGTCTGTGTTATCCTACCAGTGCATCTTTTAGACTCTCACTCACTCCCTGTCAAATGGTACAACAACAGATCTGCTTATAGTTTACTCTCCCTTTGTGTTCCCTCTCTCTTTCTCTCTCTCTCTCTCTCTCTCTCTGCAGACCGTGTTTGTAGAAAGTACTGCACGGCCAAGGCTGAATTCATGTCTGTTGTCTCTCCCTCTTTCTCTGTCGCTCCTTTTCTCAACCCACCCACCTTGGCCAGGATATATTTGGGTGTGGTATGCTGGTGGTGGTGGTGGTGGACAGGGAACATCCAGGAGGGCGGGAAGGTTTGGGGAAGAGAAGGAAGGTAGTGGGGGAATGGGAGGGTGGGAAAGGTCTATTGGGGTGGGGATGGAGGGAGGGAGGGAGGGAGGCAGGGTGCTAGATTGGAAAGAAGGCAGGAAGAATGAGGGTGTCTTGATAGTGTGTGTGTGTGGTCTTGATATCTCTCTCTCTCTCTCTCTCTCTCTCTCTCTCTCTCTCTCTCTCTCTCTCTCTCTCTCTCTCTCAAATTATTCTACGTTTTTTTATTTCTTCAGTCTAACATTTTCCTTCTTTTCTTGTCATTCTCCTCCGGCGTTTTCGTTTTTTCTTTTCTTTTTTTACTTTTTCAATTCCCTTGTTACGATTCTTTTGTCCTTTTCTCTTTTCCCACATTTTCTTTCAATTTTGTACTTTTCTTTTTTCATATTCTCTTTTTCTTTTGTTAGTTTCCCTGTTTTCTTTTTTTCTTATTTTAGTTTTTTTTTTTTTTATTCTTCGTGGTACATTTCTTCCTGTCTTTCTTTGCTGTTGCTTCTGTTGTTGTTGTTGTTGGTGGTGGTGGTGGTGGTGGTGGTGTTGCTGGTGGTGGTGTTGGTGGTAGTTGTGATTGTGGTAGTGTTGCTGTTAGATTTTTTTTCTTTTCCTCCTCTTCCGCGCAATACAAAACAGATTACTGAACTTTTTCCTTTCATAATTTCTTTGTTTGGATGAGACTAGAGAGAAAAGAAGTAGAGAAAGTAGAAAATGAAGAAAGAAAATAAAGAAGAAAAAAACAAAGAACACACACACACACACACACACACACACACACACACACACACACACACACACACACACACACACACACACACACACACACACATTCAATACACCTTTTGTTTTTACCCCCCACGCACACACTCCACTCTCACCTCAACATTCTCACCTCACCTTTTCTCCTCACCTGTATACCCTCACACACACACACACACACACACACACACACACACACACACACACCTGAAAGCGTCCAACACACACCCCACCCTCATGCACACCTGACACAACACACCTGCTCATTTCTAAGCCGCATTTATCTTGGAACACTCGCCCTCACTCCACGTGTGTGTGTGTGTGTGTGTGTGTGTGTGTGTGTGTGTGTGTGTGTGTGTGTGTGAAGGCCAAATTTTCCCTGCGCGGTGTGGCTTTTCTTGTCTCTCTGTCTGTCTGTCTCTCTCGCTTTCTATTGATTGTGGCTCCGTCTGTGTGTTTGTGTGTGTGTGTGAAAAGAAGACGAGAGAAAAGAACTTAAGGGAAAGGAAAGTACACACACACACACACACACACACACACACACACACACACACACACACACACACACACACACACACACACACACACATGACTCTAGTTTCTCTACATACCTAACAATAAAGTAGAAGAATCAGCGACGAATCTGCGATGGTAGAAGGAGATAGGGATGCCTGGAGAGAAATGGGCGAAGAAGAGGAGAGGAGGAGGAGGAGAAGGAGGAGGAGGAGGAGGAGGAGGAGGAGGAGGAGGAGGAGGAGGAGGAGGAGGAGGAGGAGGAGGAGAAGGAGGATGGGCTGGAGGAGAGGGATGAAAAGAGCAAGAAGAAGAAGAGGAGGAGGAGGAGAACTATAGAGCAGGTGGCAGAAAGGAAGAGGAGGAGGAGGAGGAGGAGGAGGAGGAGGAGGAATATAATGTTAGTGGGTGGCAGGTGGGCGGAGGGTGGCAGGATGTGGTCCTTTGAGAGAGAGAGAGAGAGAGAGAGAGAGAGAGAGAGAGAGAGAGAGAGAGAGAGAGAGATTTAACATACCTCAAAATTTTTGTCATGTTATTGTATGTCCTAAACTCTCTCTCTCTCTCTCTCTCTCTCTCTCTCTCTCTCTCTCTCTCTCTCTCTCTCTCTCTCTCTCTCTCTCTCTCTCTCTCTCTCTCTCTCTCTCTCTCTCCCATAGCACCACATCCTGCCTCTGACACGTTTATATGCTATTCATTTCCGCTCGCCAAATGTTTTCGTTCATATTTCTTTATTATTTGCACTTTCCCATGATTCCTTCCTTCCTTCCCTCCTTCCTTTCTTCCGGTATTCCTTCCTTTCATTCACCCGGTTCAGCCTATGATGCTTTCTATTCCTCTTCATTTCTTCCTTCCTTCCTTCCTTCCTTTCGTTTTATTTATATTTTCCTTCCTTTCTTACTTTCTTTTTTCTAGTCGTATATTCGTTTTCCTCCCCTTTCCTTCACTCCTTCACTCATCCTTCTCTTCCCCAAAATACTCCCAGTTAGACAGTGCATGCAGGGTCAAGGCTGTATATTGATGTGTCTTATGAGTTTCTCCTTTGCCTTTCTCTCTCCATTCTCCATCAAGGAACTGCATGAGGGCGCCAGACAAAATTAGATGGACAAATGAGATAGGGAGGCTCGTTGGAGTGACTAGGAGTGGTTGGGGATTTCTTAAGCTTATCGGATACTTCTACACTTTCTTTCAGGTTTAATATCTTCAGTACCATGACGCGTTTTCATATCTATTTTGCTTACTATTTGGTGATTTCATACAGCTTCAGATAATTATGTGGGGATTTAAATAGACTGTTGCCATTAATCTTCTGACCTCCGTAGACCTTTCCTAATTTAAATCGTCCAGTTATACCCAAAACTCATAGTAGAAAAAAATGCGTCACATTACAGAAAGGGTTAAACTTCCTTTTCGTGCTTTAAATCTTTCTACAACCTTCAAACCTTCCTGTATTATCTCTCTCGTCTTGTGAACTTATAAAATCACTGACAAAAAATGGCCGAGTTTAAGAATAAGAATCCACAATAAATCACAGTGTATAAGAAAATTAAGTACTTAACGTAAATCACTCAACTATGACACACAAATACAAGGGAATGAAGTTATAAGGGTAAAAATGTAATACTGATTTTATAACACGATTTTTTGTCCAGTATCAGAACCATTGACATCTGAAGTAGAATTGCATTACCAGTATCAGTTGTAGCCTTGGAATCTATGGGACCTTTAGACCGCCAGACAATAGATATGGATAAGGAAGGCTATTGGAATGTCCCTCTTTGTCCTGCAGTGAATTGATTATGATGATGATGATGATGATAATGGGTGTAATTGATCTCTCTCTCTCTCTCTCTCTCTCTCTCTCTCTCTCTCTCTCTCTCTCTCTCTCTCTCTCTCTCTCTCTCTCTCTCTCTCTTGCGGCCTTCACCCCTTGGGCTAACACGCAACAATTCCCATCCTCCCTTCCCTCCTCTCCATACCTCGCCCTCCTTCCTTCTTCCTCTTTCTCTCTCTCTCTCTCTCTCTCTCTCTCTCTCTCTCTCTCTCTCTCTCTCTCTCTCTCTCTCTCTCTCTCTCTCTCTCTCTCTCTCTCTCTCTCTCTCTCTCTCTCTCTCTCTCTCTCTCTCAACCATCCATTCCTCTTTTCTGTACCTTCACCAGCACCTCCCTTCCTCTCCCTCTCTCCTTTCCTCTCCCTCTCCCTTTCTTTCCCTGACCTCAACTCTCCCTTCAGGTAACATCCCCACCCTTCATTCTCTCCAACGTATTCTTCCTCTTCAGGCCTTTTCCCCCCAGAACCTCTTCCTCTTCCTCCTCTTTTCCCTTCTTTCTCTTGATCTTCTGTGCCGCTATCTAAACATCCTGGGCTACTAACTTTTCTTTTTTTTTTCTTTCTCTATTTTTTTCTGTTCATTTACGTTTTTTTTCTCTTTTTTATTGTTTTTTAAATTTGTTATGTAGTTTTGTTTTCGTTTCTGGTGTTTGTGTTTTTATTCCTGCACTATTTGTTGTTGTTAATTCTGCTTTAATTATTTTTTTTCTTTTTTTTCTTCATAATGTCATTCTTTCTTCCTTTCTTATTCTTGTTCATTGTTAACCTTGCTATTCTTGTTTCTCTCTCTCTCTCTCTCTCTCTCTCTCTCTCTCTCTCTCTCTCTCTCTCTCTCTCTCTCTCTCTCTCTCTCTCTCTCTCTCTCTGTGTGTGTGTGTGTGTGTGTGTGTGTGTGTGTGTGTGTGTGTGTGTGTGTGTGTGTGTGTGTGTGTATCTGTCTGTCTGTCTGTCTTTCTTTCTTTCTGTCTTCCTTCCACTGTTTGTGTGTGTGTGTGTGTGTGTGTGTGTGTGTGTGTGTGTGTGTGTGTGTGTGTGTGTGTGTGTGTGTGTGTGGCACCCTGGATAGCCTGCCGCCTTTTACGGTGAGGTCTGGCAAGTGGAAGCAACGGGTTATCTTTGTTCCTCGCTGTCTCAATGTGTGATTCCAATTCTCTCTCTCCTTTGTATTATTAATTATCTCAGGTACTCTTTTTTTTTCGTCTCCACCAGTTCTATTCATGTTGTCTTTTTGTAAGGTTTCTTTCAACATTTTTTTTCCTTCTTTCTTTCTCTCTCAGTTTTTTGCTTATTAGGGAGCCCAGTTCATCCTCTTTGAATCCTCAAGTTTGGTTTATTTTCTTGTATTCTATTTACTTGGCACAGTACAGCGGTTGGGTGTCAAGTTTCGATTGTCTTCTTGCCCTCCATCACGCTGTAGTCCTTGTTTGCTCCATGTTCAGAAACGCTTTCCGCTCTCACCGCGACTATTTTCAAAGACCACAGAGACGATTAGCCGAGTTCTAGAGAGTATTTTTCCTGTTGATAATGCAGAAAACTTGTTAACATGTCACTAGAATTACAGAAACGTCATTAAAAAGCCGTGTCACTTCAACTAGAGCCCTGTGAAAATAGTGAAGCTGCAGCGCGGAAGTGTTTCAGAATATGGGCTAAATTTTACCTGCACAGTACAGCAATTGGAGGTCAAGTTTCGTGTGTTGTCTTGTATTCCATGACGCTGTATTCCTTATTGACCAGCACAGTGAAGTAGTTGGGTGTCAGGTTTAGTTTGTCTTCTTGTTGGCTTCTATCTTTGTTCACCTGCTCATTACATCGGTTGTCAGGTGCAGAACGTGAGGCGAGGAGTTATGACCTTGCCAGCCAGTGCATAGGGGTGGAAAGTTGGTAATTCTGCCATCCGTGTGTGTGTGTGTGTGTGTGTGTGTGTGTGTGTGTGTGTGTGTGTGTGTCCTTGAAGAGACCAGAGACATTAGTAGTTGCCTTTGTACATTGGAAAGTAAGTCAGACGTAGATAATTATCCTTACTTTATTACATATTTTCACCATCAATAGCAACGTAGAATGTGCGTCTTTGCATAATCATATATAATTTTTTTTTTGCCTATTTCTCTTTAAGTCTTTCATCATATTTCGTGTTTATTACATTTATATTCCTTCTTTTTTTGTGATGAGTATGAGTGGCGTGGAGTGGCGTGGAGTGGCGTGGAGTGGCGTGGAGTTGCGTGACTGGCCTTGGCACTCAGTTGACTCCTTTATTGCAGCTTGCGTTGGAGTGTTTACGGAGCCGTAGATAACATTACTTCACAGCACTCCAGCCAGCATTAACCTTCTTGTTGCCTCGCTCCTTTTTCTCTCTTACCCTCAAATTGCATTGTTGTTATATTTTATTCCAAGTATTTTTTTTTTTTTTGTGATGTATTTGTATGTCATGGTGTTGGGTTCATAGCTTCTCTTCTACTCCTCCTCCTTCTCCTCCTCGTCCTTCTCTCTTCTCTCCTCTCTCCATTTTTGCTTTTTCTTTTGTTCTTATTCTTGTTTTTGTTCTTCTTCTCCTTCTCCAGTACAATTGTTGCTATCTTTCTTTTATATTCCTTTGTATTCCTCTTTCTTCTCCTTCACCTCTTTCTCTCTCTCTTCTTTCATCACCACCATCATACCTCCTCCTCCTTCTCCTCCTCCTCCTCCTTCTCTCCCTTTTTCCTTGTCAGATCAGATCAGAAAAGGCGCCTTGTACGTAACCCAAGATTTATGGCATATTAATCATCATATGAGTATATTATTCACCTAATATTTATTATGCTACTACCTTATTTACATGATTTATTGTGGCTTGGTGTCCTCCCCTCCCGCCGGGCCGCGCTGACTCCCCTTCCCCTACCCTCACTCATCTCACGCCTCCCTTCGCGTCTTGTTTCACGCCCTGTCTTACACCCTGCCTTTACTTACGCCTTGTCTTGTATTGTACCTTGTGTCTTGTATCTTGTCTCACTCACCTCCTTGACCCGTATTCCTCAGCGCTTTGTTCTCTCATCAACACTGTTTTCAAACCCCACAAAGAGGATTCACTTGGTTTTCATAAGTGTTTCTTTTCCTGTTAATGGCACCGAATCCTTGTTACGTTATCCAAGTCGAGACAGCAACCTTGAAGACTCCAATGACTTCCATGAGAGCCTTTTAAGAATTGCTCACGTAAGACGCCAAAGTGTTTAGAAGACATGGGCTGTGTTTCGTGCCCTGCCTTTTTCTTTGTCTTACGCACTGACTTATGATACATACATCCCGCCTTACACTTCAAGACTCTTATGCGGAATTCACTGTTACATTACTTATTCTTTGTTTTTCGTATTGTCTTAATTTCCATCTCCGCCTGTCTTTTTTTACCAGATTGAATTCACTGTGCCTCATGCCTTAGTCCTTGTGTTACGCATTGTCTTAATCTCCGTCTCCATCAGTTGTTTTTACACCAAGTTCCTCTAATTTTTTGTTACTGCTTTTGACTGTATGAGGACCGGCATTTAATTGGGCTTTTTTTCATCTCTCTTTTTTGTGTTGTATATATCCGGTGTCCCTCCTACATGAAAAATAAAACCACTATATACACCCCGCCTTACGCACTGACTTACACCACTTGTCTTACGCCCAGCAGTTCACTTTATTTTAAGACCTGTCTCATCCCTCTTCGTCTCTCCACAGACCTGAAGCGCGCCCTTCGCATGGAGTCGCCCACCCCGCGGCTCAGTGAGACCAACCTGAAGAAACTCTCGCGAGGCCTAAGGTACGTGTGTGTGTGTGTGTGTGTGTGTGTGTGTGTGTGTGTGCCTTGCCCTGTCTGTGGCGTGGCTGTGGCGGAAGGGCAGTCTATTGTATGGTAAAGAGTGACTCCCATTATTGTGGTACATGACGTTCGCTGTTTTCCTAATGTACGTTTTCCTTTTTCTTGCGTGTGCGTGTGCGTGTGTGCGTGTGTGTGTGTGTGTGTGTGTGTGTGTGTGTGTGTGTGTGTGTGTGTGTGTGTGTTATTCCTTTTTTCATTCCTTCGTATGTTTTTTTCTCTCTAGTGGGAGTACAGCTATATAAACAAAGAAACAGAGAAATAATTATGTGCACGAACTATAGAAAAACAGATAAGAAGTTAGATAAATAGATAAACAGATAGGATCTTTTTCACATAAATTTATTGTTGTAGCCAGTGATCCTCTTGCATAAAAAAAACAAAAAATAAATCAGTAAATAGAGATATATCGATGAATAGATAGGCGAGCAGATAACTAGGTAAATAAACAACCGATTATTTTGGCTAAACAGTCTTTCCTAACAAAGATAAAACCAAATTGCCTTGATTTTATGGGCCCTTTAAATGTGCAGCGTTCCCTGACACCAACCCATGCATGCACACAAATATAATGTTGCAATATTCAAGGTCAGCCAAGTTCCATTATGGTCACAATGGTCGCTGCGGCTGAATAGGTAACGAGTGCTGTGAACGCCGCTAGTGGCAATACAAAGCCATTCTGTAGATAGCCGTGTGTAAGGAACAAACTCATATACTACAATACAATAGGAAGCGAACATGCACACAGGTATCCTCCTCTTGTTCCTCTTTTATATTTGACTTTCTGTTGCATTCAGTTTCCCTAATTCCATAATTGGGGTATGCAAAAAAATCAGACTGGTAGAATGTTAAGCCTGTCACTGCTGTTTGGCACATCACCCTTTAAACCCTTCACTTCCATGACGCATTTCTTTATTCATTCTGCTAACTATTTGGTGAATTTATACAGCTTCAGAAACTCATGTAGGGATTAAAATAAGTGACGACGCTGGCCATTAACCTTCTGACCTCCATAGACCCTTCCTAATGCCAATAAAATCATCTAATCACACAAATATCAAGGTAAAAATGAGTCTCAGTAATGAAAGGGTTAATTACTTACTATTCTCAAACAACTTATCATATTTTTCAGTCACCTCCAAACACCGTACGATCACTGTCTAAAAATTACAAAATCTCTTCTTTTTCTATACCTTTTTGTATATGCATTATCCCATATCGCTGTGTAAGGATTAAAAGCAGCTGTTTGCTCCGCCTTTATAAGAAGAAAGTTTAGCAGACACAAATCAACAGCAAGCACTTCATATTTACTTCACTGAGGATACAAATGTGCAGCGTCCCTCCTTTGATGTCAGGTCTGTGTGAATTATTGAGGTGGAATTGTGTGCAGATGTTCCCAGCTCCCTCCCTTCTGCTTGGGCTCGTCTATTCTTCTGCCACTAATACTACTACTGCTACTACTTCTTTTCTTCTGCTTCTGCTTCTTCTTCTTCTTCTTCTTCTTCTTCTTCTTCTTCTTCTTCTTCTTCTTCTTCTTCTTCTTCTTCTTCTTCTTCTTCTTCTTCTTCTTCATCATCATCTTCTTTCTTTTTTTCTTTTCTTTTCTTTTCTTTTCTTTTTTCTTTTCTTTACTTTTCTTCTTCTTTTATCTCTATTTTTACTACTACTACTACTACTACTACTACTACTACTACTACTACTACTACTACTACTACTACTCTCTCTCTCTCTCTCTCTCTCTCTCTCTCTCTCTCTCTCTCTCTCTCTCATTTATCGACATTACACTTGATTATTAAGCCTTGCCTGGGTAGGAAGGGGAGACAGGTGAAGCGTGGACAGGTATCTCTTACTACCCTTGCTCTCTCTACACACACACACACACACACACACACACACACACACACTCACACGCAAGCCTTAATGAATGCCAGGTTAATGAAGAGCCCTTTGTTAATGTCGCTCCTTATCTCCTACCTGGGTTTAATTGAAGGTGGCGCATCGGTCTTCCAGTGATTAATTCCGCCACTAATGAATTCACGGTCGCAGATGTTGTGTCTTTGTCAGCGTCCCAGCGTGTGTGTGTTTGGTGGTGGTGGTGGTGTTTTTGCTGCTTGTTTGCGTGGTTGGTCAGTATGTCGATTTTTTTTTTTTTTTTTTTGTTGTTGTTGTTGGAGCTTGTGATGTCTTTGCTTCATCTCGTTTTTTTTTTGTTTTTTTTGTGTGTTTATTTTTCATCAAATATGTTTTGTTTGGTTATGTTTTGTGTTTGTTGAAGGTTTGTTTTTATCACATGTTTCTCGTTTGTGTGTGTGTGTGTGTGTGTTCATGTGTGTGTGTGTGTGTGTGTGTGTGTGTGTGTGTGTGTGTGTGTGTGTGTGTGTGTTGTAATTGGCTTCTATTTTCGTCTTCCTGTCTACGTATGTATGTATGTATATCCGATTTTCTCTCTGTCTGTCAGTCAATCTGTCTTTCCTTATGTAGTACGCCCATCCTTCCGTCTGTATGTCTGTCTGTCTTTCTGTCTCCCTATCATTCAGTTTCTCAGTTTGTCTTTCCCTCTCAGTGTTCAGGTGTGTTTGTGTGTGTGTAAAGAAGAGATCATTTATCTTTTCTTGTCCATCTGTAACTGTTCATCTCACTCCCTGTCTTTCCTTGTGTCCGGGTATATGTCAGCCTGTCTACGTCTTTGCGCCTGCACCTTCGTCTGTCTCTCAATCTATTATCTGTCAATCAACTCCCCTGTCAGTATTTTTTGTGGTGTGTCTTGGGCTCCTTGCTTACTCCTCACATGCGCCTCACGTCCTCAGTCTTAACAAACGCCTCGTGAACCTTGTAATTAATTGGTTGTGACTGCTTCTTTCCGCTTCCTTCCTCGCTCGGGTGGATGGACGCCAAGTAAACATTGCCTCCTTCCTCTTCTGATCCTTTCAATTCCCCGCGGCAAAAAAATTGTTCCTTCTTTTAATGGAACGTGAAGGAAGTCTACAATTTGGTGATTATCTTCCGGGTTTAGGAATTGAAATACTGAATTGTTTCGTTTAGTATCGAATCTTATTAGGGATTTTGTTCATCTGTTAACTAATGTGTCTGTTGTTTTGTCTGTCCGTCCATCTACGTGTGTGTGTGTGTGTGTGTGTGTTGCAAGAAGACGACCATCACCACCACCACCACCACTGACATTTTGTTCCATTTTTTCCTCCACGAGGCGTACTTAAGAAAATAATGAGGCATAATTTTCACCGTTTCTTCCTGCCTCTCTGCCTCCTCATCCCATCACTTTCCACGTTCCCTGCTGTCCACATTACTTTTCCTCCTCCTCCTCCTCCTCCTCCTCCTCCTCCTCCTCCTCCTCCATGGCTCCAGGCACTGGCTTTCTCGCCCGAACAACTGACTCTGATGGCAAGGAGAGAAAAAAAAAAAAGTCCTGAGGCGCCCACGAAGAAGAGAGGGAGATGAGGGAGAGAGAGAGAGTGGGAGAGAGGGAGATGTTAAGTAAAGGAGGGATGGAGGGAGAAAGATAGTGATAGTAGTGCTGGAGGGAGATGTTTAAAGAGGACTGGAAGAAAGGAGGTAGAGAGAGAGAGAGAGAGAGAGAGAGAGAGAGGAGAGAAGAGGAAAGGTATTGATAGGATGGTAGAAGGGAAGTAAGGAAGAGAAGATTGAAGGAGGGAGTGAGTAAAGGAGGGAGATACTGATAGGAGGGTACAGAGAAGGAGGGAGGGAGGGAGTGAGAGAGGGAGGGAGAGAGGGATGGCCTGTTGAGCTTCTTCCTGACGAGATGTAGATAAAAACTCGATTCTCTCAGCATCCTCAGTTGACCCTCTCTCTCTCTCTCTCTCTCTCTCTCTCTCTCTCTCTCTCTCTCTCTCTCTCTGCTTTTCATTGCTATACTCTTTCGTTTCTATTTTCTTCTATCTTTCCTTTCTTTATTTTCTTCTATTCATGCAATACGAATTAGTCTTTACTGTCCATTCGTCTATTTCCATTCTTCTTTCTTTGATCTTCCTCCTTACATTCATCTTTCGTCTCTTTGTATGATTCATCTTTTTTTTTCCCTCTCTGCCTTTATTCCCTTTATTCTTCATCTTTATTCTTCCTGGTTCGTTCATCTTTCCGTTTCATCCTTTGCCCACTCCCCTGGCACGTTTACTTCCCTTCCAGCCTCTATCTCTCTCTCTCCCTCTCTCTTTCTCCCAGTCTCCACTCTCCCTCTCCCTCTCGCTCATTTCTTCCCGTTCCCTGCCCGCCCATAACTCCTCACCACCAAAATTTCCTCAGAAAGTCATAAAGGTGAACGAATGGGCGCTCTCACCTGGACGTGGCTGCTCTTTTCCTTACCATAAACCCCCACACCCTCTCTCTCTCTCTCTCTCTCTCTCTCTCTCTCTCTCTCTCTCTCTCTCTCTCTAAATATTTTCACGCTCTGATAACATTGTGTAAATTTATTCGTATTAGTGTGTGTGTGTGTGTGTGTGTGTGTGTGTGTGTGTGTGTGTGTGTGTGTGTGTGTGTGTGTGTGTGTGTGTGTTCCTCTTAAGACAAAAAGCCAAACGAGAAAAGCTTAATGATAAATGTTACAATGTGCATGAGTCGCCCGCGAGAGAGAGAGAGAGAGAGAGAGAGAGAGAGAGAGAGAGAGACTTGGAATTTACAGCTACCTCCCACCTACACAGAATTAACAATAAGCAACATTAGCAGTTTGAACACATAACTTTTCTTCTCATCACTTCGATTCTTATTCAGAAAACCTTTGTCTTTTCATCACGACTGTTTTTAAATGCCACGCAGATGATCACCGGAGTTCTCGAAGGGTGTTGTTCAGTACTGTGGCGCGCTTTCATATTCATTCTGGTTATTATATCGCGACATTTTGCGATTCAAGAAACGTATATGGGTATTAAAATAGTAAAGACATTGGCCATTATTCTTTTGACCTCCATAGATCCTTCCTAATGCAAATAAACTCGTCTAATCCTGCCCAAAAACTCATTCTGGTAATTATATCGCGACTTTTTGCAATTCTAGAAACGTATATGGGTATCAAAATAGTAAAGATATTGGCCATTATTCTTTTGACCTCCATAGATCCTACCTAATGCAAATAGAATCGTCTAATCCTGCCCAAAAACGTGGTAAAAGTGCGTCTCACTATTGAATGTGTTAGTAAGGTAGATAACATGTTGATCTCTTGCTAGAACATCAAATAAACACCTGTAAAAAAACGTACCACATCAGTTAGGACCTTTTTGGAAGTGTAAGTGTGACGTGTAGTGTTACAGAATATTGCATTACGTATTGACAATCTCTCTTTCCTCTGTTACCTTGACAACCACACCATCTGCCGCGCCTCTCTTGATACCACTGTGCCTTGGTATTTCCTCCCTTCCTCTCGGGTCACAAGGCTCCTCCCGCTCCTCTCCTCGCCTCCTCACCTTCCTATTTGAAGCTTGGGTGCCGGGAGGAAGAGGTCAGCCGCCCCGCCCCCTCCCTGCCTTCGCGAAGCCGCCAGCCATTGCCCTTCTCAGCTCCTTCCTTCGTGATGCGGTGGTGGCAATGGTGGTGGTGCTTGTGGAGGGAGTTAGGGGAAGGAGAAGGAATGGAAGAAGGTGAGGGAAGGAAAGCATCTTTAAGGGAGATGGGGAGAGAAGAAAAGTTAGGGAGACTAAGGAGGAAACAGAAGAGGAAGAATCTTAGCAAAATGGAAGTAAGACAAGGTGTGGAAAAAAAAGAAAACGAAACAAGAATTAAAAAAAGTAAGAAAAAGCAAAGGTGAAAAGTAGCAAAAGGAAAAACGTAAAAAAAAAAAAAGCTCAACTGAAGGAATAGAAAGGAGAGAAAAAAATTGTAGGAGAAGAGAATCTGTGAAAGAGTCGTACGTTAGAGAAGAAACCATGGAGGGAGAGAGCCTGGAGGGAGAGAGCTAAGGCAGGGTGCGGGGAGAGGAGCGGGAGGAAGTATCGGATTAGGGACGAGATTGGAGAAAAAGCACAAAGAAGGGATTTTTTTTTTTCATGAGAGAGAGAGAGAGAGAGAGAGAGAGAGAGAGAGGGAAATACGAGCGTGCTTTAATAAGAGGCATACAGTGCTAATAGCTGATTATCTTGACAAAGCTTCACAGCCTTCGTGTTTAGAAGCAATTAATCAAGGCAGGGCGGTGGCGGCTTGGGGCTCAGAGTGGCTCGAGACTACCCCGCCAGGAATGGAAGTGGACCTGTTGGTGGATCGATCTTACCACACCTGCACTGCTCACTACCCACCCTCCTCACCCAAGACAAGGCTACCATACGCTACTGCTACCATCACCATTGCTGCTGTCACCGTCACCACTGCTGCCACTGCAATTGTAAACGTCTCACCTACCCTAGTAAAGTCATCACTAACACCACTGCCACTGCTACTGTATTACCGTCACTACTACCACCACCACCATGACCATCAGTACCACCACGGCCCATCCTCAGCCTTCCAGTTCGCCTTCCGTGAGAGAGAGAGAGAGAGAGAGAGAGAGAGAGAGAGTATAAAGACAAAAAAAAATCAATAAAAACCAAATTTGTCTACATATCAATGAACAGATTGATAAGTAGATACATAAAATAAAGTCAAATCAAATTACAAAAAAAAAAAAGCGTGTTGAAAAGGCATAAAAAAGATAAATCATAGATAAGCAAATAGATGAATGAATAAGGTCAGAGGTAATGCTTTGTTTTCACGTTAAAATATGCGTTGAAAAGATGAAAAAAAAGGAAACAAAAAGTGGTGTAGAGAGCGAGGCCCTGATGGCGGGCGGCCCGTATATAGAGGAAGGGGAGGGCGGGCCAAGGCTATGTTACTGTAGACATGCAGGGGGCGGAGTGGAGGATAATGGCTCTCCACACTCCATCTCATTGTTCATCCATCCATCCATCCGTCCATTGTGTGGTTGTGTAGACGTGGCTACTCACTTCTGCTAGATGCGTAATTCATTGGAAATTTCACTTGTATGCAGTAAATGAGTGTTTTTTGACATCTCACAGTGAGGTGATTAGGGAAAGGAGGACAGACGAAGGTGATTATTGGGGAGAGAGAAAGAGAAATGGAGCAAGGTTAGGGAGACAGCTCACGGACACACTCTCGCACTGTTCTAACTACAGCATCGTGTGAGACAGGAGAGCCCGTGATGTGTTGAAGTGTTCCGTGAGTGTGCTGACTTACTTAGTGGCTCAAAGTTGTGTAATAACATGCAATAAGTTAATGATCCTAATCGATTATGGTAGTGACAGTGGTTATTAGTAGTTATGATAATGGATGCAAATGTAGTGTGAGAGTGTTATTACTGTGATTAGTCCACACTATCCGTGACGTGGGAATCAGAGCTCTCTGCAACGCGCGGTATTTACGGATGTGTGGCTCAATTCACGCGTCTTTTTTTTATTCTGTCGTAAAGTTTCTGGTAATATTTTTAGGTATGTTTCCTCTTTTGACTTATTATTACATCTTTTACATATGAGAACCAGACATAAGAATAGATCGATATTTCATTCATCTGCCCATCAAATCCTCTGGGCAGCGTCAGCCAACCAGCAATACAGACCCGGACCCTCATTACGAAGTGTCCTCTGACTCACAGACATATTTCTGCAGACCACATGAATAATTGCTTACGTTCTTGTGTACATTATTTTATCCCTACTAGAGATGCAGAATCCTGTGAAATTATCGCACATTGGAAAACCCTTTATAACTTTCACCCAGTCCTGCTAATAGCCAAGAAGTAAGACCTAAACGTTTGAGGGTCCATGAGAGAGTGACAGCAGGTGACGGGACGCGCGGCACATACGTAACACATGCAGGACAAGACTATTAGTGGAGACATGGCCTGAGTCACAACCACCCCCCACGCTTGACAATGACTTCTGCTTGACGTTGGTTTTTTTTTTATTCTTTTATATCTGTAACCACTTGATTAATTTACTGATTGGGTAATAAATTCTTGTCGCCTCCACATGACTATCCCCTTGAGGCATTTGTCCTCGTGGCTTTTTGTCTTAGTGAAGGTGAAATGTGACGAGAGGATTGAAGGGAAGACGGAGAACGCACACACACAAACACAGACACACACGCAGTAAGAGGCACCTCATATGATGGATAGAGCTGTGCTGTGACCGAAATGCACGTGCTGGCTGTGTTATTTCCTTATCAACTACTAGACTTACATACGTGTTGGTTGGTTTTTCACACTTGCTAGATGATGGCTTGTGTGTGTGTGTGTGTGTGTGTGTTAATGATCCGATGTTGTCTGTAGTTCATATAAGGAGTTGATTGAATGTGCCAGGTCTTTAGTGGCTTGCTGTCTGTGTTTCTGTCCGTCTGTCCGTATGTTTGTGTGTAATCTGTACATCTATCTATCTTCCTTCATTGCTTTTTTTTTTTTCGTTTGTTTGTTCGTGGGTTTGTCCATTCATATTATCTCTTTTTCTTTCTTCCTTCCTTGATGTCATTTAGTAAGTTGGTATACATTCTCTCTCTCTCTCTCTCTCTCTCTCTCTCTCTCTCTCTCTCTCTCTCTCTCTCTCTCTCTCTCTCTCTCTCTCTCTCTCTCATTCACTCACTCACACACCAACCACTTTACCATTTATTGTAGTTCCGGTGAAGCTTGTGTGTGTGTGTGTGTGTGTGTGTGTGTGTGTGTGTGTGTGTGTGTGTTGTGTGTGTCTTTTGATGTGTTTCTTTTATTAAGTTTCATTACTGTCCATTTTGGGGCCTCGAAACCTGTAATCTGCGGCTATAACCACCACCACCACCACCACCATCACCACCACCACCACCACCACCAGAGGCCGCCGACACCACCACCACCACCCGGAAATGTAATGGTTGCTGTTTGGTGGTGGTGGTGGTGGTGGTGGTGGTGTGGTGGTGGTGGTGGTGGTGGTAGTAGCAAGAGAGAGAAATAGAAATAACACTGTACTGCACAAAACTCTTCTATTTTTGTTTTTCTCGCCACTTTACACTTTATTTCCTCATCAAAAACGAAATATTTCCTGTTTTATTTTATGATGGGATTTTATTTTATTGCTTTTCTTTCTTCTCTTTTTTCACTTCTATTTTTTCTCTTCTCCTTCCCTTCCTTCTCTTTCTTTTTTCGTTTCCCTTACTTCCTTTGTTCCTCTCCCTTTTCTTTCTTACTATTTCCATTCATCATTTATCCTCTGTCCATCCGTCCTTCCTTTCTTCCTTATTTTTCTCCTTCCTGTACCTTTTTTATTCATTCTTCCCCGCCTTTTCTCTTCCTCTCTTTCTTGCCTTTCTTATTGCTCCTCTCCTTATTCATTTCTTTCCATCCCTTACCATCCTTCTTTCTCTCTCTCCTCCATCATTACGTTCATCTTTCCCTTCACCTTTCCTCCCTCTCTCTTCCTTCCTCATGTTTATCCACCCTCCCTCCCTCCCTCCCTACAACTGCACAACGACAGACATCCATATTTTCCCCTCCCCTTCTCTGTTGGTTCCCTTTCCATAACCCTCTCCTCCCCTCCCTCTCTCCACCCTTCTCTCCTCATCACTGCACCTCAGAGACACCCATATTTCCCCCCCCTCCCTTTCCAGTGAGTTACATAAGGTCGCTGCTTCCCATTGCAGGCTTGTTTTCTTCCCTCCCATCCATCTATACACCCTTCTACCTTCCCTCTCTTTCCTCATCACCGGTACAAGTACTTACGCCTCTCTTTCCCTCGTTCTATCCGTTAACAATGCAGTTCCTCCACACCCTAATACCTCTCACATATTTATTTTTTCTTACTACGTTCTGCTACGAGGAATGTTAGACCGTTTAGTTTGCTATTGTGTTCCGTGAAGGGGAAAGTTGTAATGTTAACTGGAGTTTATTTGTGTTAAAGAACCATACGAGAGAGTAAACTTTTTTTTATGTTTTTCTTTCTCTCACTCTTTTTCCCTCTATCTCTGTTTCCTTTCCTGTCACCACCCACCTCTATTCCCCACTCCTTTTTTTTTTTTTTTTTTTCCATCCGGGTGCTTTACGCTGGCCTCGCACGTACAGTAATCGTGTTTGCGGCTTTGTCTTTCCTTTGTTACATGTTTTTATTTCTATTGTTATGGTACTCCTACTTCTTTGGGTCACTTAAGCTCCCGTTTGTGCCACCAAGGTGTGCATTGAGTGGGGAGTGTGAGACGTGTGTGTGTGTGTGTGTGTGTGTGTGTGTGTGTGTGTGTGTGTGTGTGTGTGTGTGTGTGTGTGTTTTTGTGTATATAGGTAGTCACGCACAGGAACAGGCCAGAGGTTATAAAATCCATGGTGAAGTATAAAAAATCGTGAGATCCATTGCCGTTGGATTGGCTCCACGTGTGCAGTGACCCCACTCGTCACCCACACTAACGCGACTGGGCGGTGACGTGACCAGACGGGGAACCACCACATCAAGTGTTCACATGGCGCGGCGGTGACTTGACAGGCGGTTGGCGATGGGCGATAGCCAAGAGGCGATACTCACCCTTGTTTGACCCAGCACTCCAGACACCAAGGAACAGTGTGTTGTGACCAGAGCTTCACCCTGCATGGCCTCGGCGACCAAGCCTCAAGCCAGACCAAGCACCACTCAAGACCAAACCAGGCGTATATTTCATGTCTTTGACCCTAATCTTGCAAGACGAAGAAAAAGTATTGTCATGCCTTTCATGCCTGTGTGTGTGTGTGTGTGTGTGTGTGTGTGTGTGTGTGTGTGTGTGTGTGTGTGTGTGTGTGTGTGTGTGTGTGTGTGTGTGTGTATGTGTGTGTGTGCGTTCGTGAGCGCGCGCGCGTGTGTGAATCTAAGTTAATACAATCTGGCGAGCGGCAAATCCCTAAACCTCATAATTTTACGCGTACATTTCAAGTCATCATCGTCCATCAGTCATATTGATGGAGGTGATTGTAACATTTCGGAATGACGAGGGAGTTTATGATCACCGACTCTCTGTTATTCGTGTCTATATTTGTTATCAGGTGCTCATTGAATTTCTGCAAGTCAAGTTCCGCTCCGTTATTGTCTTTTTGTCCTTTTGCTGTAAGCACTTCCTTCTTCAGGATGAAATGTCCCGCCGCTGAGCTCGAAACACCTGGGACTGTACCCTCAGGTGATCAGACCTAATGGCACCACTGACAGCCGCCCCGCTAGAGATTTGTGTGTTGTCTGGGTGGTGATGGATTGTTTGATGATCCCTCTCTCTCTCTCTCTCTCTCTCTCTCTCTCTCTCTCTCTCTCTCTCTCTCTCTCTCTCTCTCTCTCTCTCTCTCTCTCTGTCTGTCTGTCTGTCTGTCTGTCTGTCTGTCTGTCTGTCTGTCTGTCTGTCTGTCTGTCTGTCTGTCTGTCTGTCTGTCTCTCTCTCTCTCTCTCTCTCTCTCTCTCTCTCTCTCTCTCTCTCTCTCTCTCTCTCTCTCTCTCTCTCTCTCTCTCTCTCTCTCTCTCTCTCTCTCTCTCTCTCTCTCTCTCTCTCTCTCTCTCTCTCTCTCTCTCTCTCTCTCTCTCTCTCTCTCTCTCTCTCTCTCTCTCTCTCTCTCTCTCTCTCTCTCTCTCTCTCTCTGCAAAATAATACTTCGTGCAGGAATTCAGAGCCATGCCTTTGTGCCGGACTGCTGCCAGGTGACTGGCTGCTGCTGGTTCACATTCCTTCCCTCTGTCTTGGTTTAGATCCAAGATCATTCTTCATGACAAATTAGAGATCAAATTATGTCAACAGTCAGTACCAGCCTCTCTGAAAGTATAATGATATAATACAATTAAAAGACTACCTGTCTGTCTGTCTGTCTGTGTGCTGTGTATAAAAAGAATATACGAGACAATCCAAGATTTATTATTCAAGGCCAAATCTTGTGTGTGTCTTTTTACGAGTGAATGAACTACACTACACTATTGCAACTCGCTGCAACGAGTCATTTGGGAGCTACGGAAGGCGTTCAACTCAATCAAAAATTCAGAAGCAGCTGATTCGTATCCGCCTTTTAGCCCTTGATCACTTACAGGTAAGTAAAACACGTGTGTGAAGTTATATATTCAATAGAAAATATTTCATCATATCCTCATACCCCTTAATGATAAGAAAAAAAGTTTTATGTTGGAACATTTCCTGTTTTATTCACCTACTTGGACTGAGAGCATGATGGTCCATAATAAAAGAAAACTGTGGAAGCTTTTGGTAAAACATTAAGAGATATTGTTTATTGTGTACTTTGCATCAGTTAGTCTCATTCATGTGTAGTTTGTGATGCTTACAAGTCTTACGAAATATCAAACACAGCCCTACCAGAAGGCCTGTCCGGCAACCTCCAGCACGCTGCTGCTCCTGCCACTCACCAGGATAGGCGAGGTGTCCCGCCTACCCATGATGGACTTGTTGCATCAAGGAACAACAGCCGCCGTTATGATGCTCGGCGCTACTTGTGTGCTGGTCTTCGTCTGGCGCTTCTGTGTCTCCCTGTGGAGCTGCGGAGGCCCCAGACCTGCCCCAGCTCAGCACGGAGGAGATGCGCTAAGATTTCACCGTTTTGACACCGAGACGAACCATGGCACTACCTCGTCGTCTTCTTTGCGTAAACAAGAGGAGGAGGACGAAGAAGAAATATATGAAGAAGTAGAAGAACAGAAGAAAGAAGTAATGCAGGAAGAATTAGAAAGGGAGGAGGAGAAGGATGAACAGGAAGAAATGATGGAGGAAGAAAAGGAGGAGGAAGAGGAGGAGGAAGGAGTAGCCGAAGAAGCAGTAGAGGAGAAAGTAGTAAAGCAGAAAGATGTTCAGAAAGAAGAGGATAAGGAGGAAGGAGTAGTCGAAGAAGCAGTAGAAGAGGAACAATTAATTGAGGAAAAAGTGGAGAAAGAGAAGAAAGTGGAGATGGGCAAGGAAGGAATAAAGGAAAAGCAGGAGGAAGAAAAGGCCAAAGAAATAGAAATGGAGGAAGAAGAGGAGAAGGAGGAGAAGAAAGAAGTACAGGAAGAAAAAGAGGAGGAAAGAGTAAAAGTGATGATGGAGATGATGGAGAAAGTTAAAGTAATACAGGAGGACGAGGAGGAGAAGGAAAGAGTACAGTGGGAAGAGGAGAGAGAGGGGGACGAGGAATTCCTGCGGCGGCATGTACCTTTCCTGGAATCTTCAAAAGTGCAGTTTTTGGACAATTTAGGAATTCTAGGACGCGGCAGCCACGGGACCGTGTGGCTGGTGCACTACGAGGGCGAGCTGGCTGCCCGGAAGGAGCTGCTGCCTTTCTGTCCACCCTGGGATGTGTTGCGGGAAGCCCGAGTGGCACTGCAGCTCGATGGTGCCGGCGGCGTGCCGCGTACCCTGGCCGTGTGCCTCCGCCCCCCGATAGTCCTGCTGGAGTATGTCGGGGACGTGTACGTGGAGTACCTGGATGAGTGTTCGGTGGGCGGCTTCCTCGACTCTCTGGTGAACATCGCCGTGTGTCTGCAGGAAATCCACCGAAGTGGAATAGTTCACAACGACCTGAAAGTGGACAACATCACGTTCACCGGACGCCCTGAGAATGCTGTCTTCCACATCATTGACGTCGGGCTCGCCTGTCGCGTCGGTGAGGCTATGGACACTCTTGCGGGAGACATGGACGAAGAAAAATATTGGTGGATCGCGCCTGAAGTACTGAGCCGCCAGCCGGTGTTTCCTTCAGCCGACGTGTATAGCTTCGGCGCCCTTGTGCATTATGTAATTCAGGAGTGCGATAAGCAATTACTGAAGAAGTGTTTAGACTGTGTGATCGTAAACTGCACGCAGCGGCAGTCGCTAAGTCGGCCCTCCCTCAGCCTTCTGGTGACGCAATTCATGATGGTGAAGGCAAAGCTACCCAAGGGTTACGTGAATATGAGGCTCAAGGGTGAGCCTTGACCAGCGTGAGACTGTGTTGGTATCATTTAGTGTTCAGTGTATCTGAGGCTTCACTTTATTTGTTAAGACAGTGGTCCGTTTCATCTTCCCAAATAAATAGCAGAGTAAATCACGCTGTTTTCTTCTTAGAATCCGAATGCCCGTGTTGTGTCGTTCTTGAACATGAATTCTTTCCAGAATGACATTTTATGTTTGAGTGTCGTGCCCAACAATGCCTAAAATCCATGCTAGTGCCACTCTGTGCTGCACATCCCCATTGAAAAGAAGCTTCGGGTAACATCTTGCATATTGTGGAGCTCATTGTGCTCTAGCAAATTATATTCTCGTTGAGAATTTCGTGACGACACTCTGTCTCATGCGATATACTGCCCTTTCTATCTGTCTGCGTTTCGCTGTAGTAGTAGCAGTAGTAATAGTAACAGTAGTAGCAGCAACAGCATCACCAATAAAAGTAAAAGGAGGAAGAGGTGGCGAAAAATTATGAAGGGGATGGAGAATGTCAATAATAATGACTGAGTGTCTTTTAACAAAGTAAATAAAGTCGCTTGGTATTAGCATGATAAGCTTTCAAATAATGATGATGCGTGCAGCAAAAATATTCGAGCAGTAGAGGAAAAAAGTTGCACTGATTAATGTGACTCCGTAAAGGTTCTTGTGCATATACGTGTGTCTGCAGGATCGAAATTAATGTACGTACAGAAGTTGTCGGCGATTATAAAAGAGGAAGGTTATCATTGACTGTTTGTGGAGGTTTTTGTGACATCAATTTTGTCTATCAAGATTATTCTATAATGACTTGGACACGTTTATTCTGTGGCAGCTATTGTTGTTTTCTACCATTATAATTGTTGTTGTTTTTATTGTTGTTGTTATTGTTCTTGTTGTTGTAGTAGTAGTAGTAGTAGTAGTAGTAGTAGTAGTAGTAGTTGTTGTTATATTTGATTTATTTTTTGTCATAACTACAACAACAACAACTACTACTACTACTACTACTACTACTACTACTACTACTACTACTACTACTAATGCTGCTACTAATACTTCTTCTACTACTACTACTACTACTACTACTACTACTACTACTACTACTACTACTACTACTACTACTACTACTACTACTACTACTACAACTACTACTACGACACCACCACCACCACCACCAAAAAAAAAAAAAAACACTTTGAACCCCAGTATACATCACGTGAACCATCTTGAGTGTGGCTGTGTATCAGGGGCACCTCAATGGTTGGGGTGTGAAAGAAATAGAAATGCAACCATTCTAGTGTGAATAGACATTTGGCTTTAGTTTATAATGTAGCTGTGTTTTAACGAGAGAGGGCGATGGAAGGTGAATAGCATGATGATAAGGAAAAGGAGGAGAAAGAGACAAGGGCAGCGATAACGAGGATGAGATAAGAGGAAAACAAAAAAGGAAAAAAAGATAAAAAGAACAGGAGATAAATAAGAAAAATGAAAAGGAGAGAAAACGAGGAAAGGAGAGAGAGAGAGAGAGAGTCCGCGTGTCCATTTTTGGGTTTGTATTGATGGGGGAGAAGGGGTGGGCAGTGTATGTGGTTGGTGTATATACCTGACCGCATGGTGGGAGGGGAGGGGGGTGAGTGGATGGGGGAGGGGAGGAGAGGGTAAGCAGGAGAGAAGGATCAGAGAGAAGGATAGGGTTTAAGAGAGGCAGGAGAGGAGGATCAATTTGTTGTGGTCGGTCAGGCATGGATAATTCTTACAAATTGGTCAGTTACCCTTTGCAAGTCGGTGTCCGTTTTCTTTTTTTTTTCATTTTCTTTTCTTTTATTTTTATTCTCCTTCCAGTTTCTTTTATTCTTGTGTTCCTCCAGTCACTGATATATTAGTGTATGCCCGCCCTTGTTTTAATTGGCATGCCTGTGTTCTGGTGTTGCGAAACTGATTCGTCTTGGTGTTCATGTTGTTGTTGTTGTTGTTGTTGTTGTGGTGGTGGTGGTGGTGGTTGTAGTGTTTATCTGTTCTCTTCTTCTTCTTTTTTGTTTTTGGTTTTCTTCTTCTTCTTCTTCCTTTTCGTCTTCGTCTTCGCCTTCATCTTCTCTTTCTTCTATTCGTGATTTTCCATTTTTTTCTCGTGTTGTCATATTCCCTTCCTCCTCCTTTTCTTTTTAAGCTCCGTTATACTTCAAATGTTCCTCCTCCTCCTCCTCCTCCTCCTCCTCCTCCTCCTCCTCCTCCTCCTCCTCCTCCTCCATCACAACCATCACCACCACAATCTTGACCACCATCTCCACTAAGGAGATTTCTGATAACGCTGTATGACCCAAAGGCCTGATGGTGGATCCAGGTTCCAACTCCCTCACTGCTGTTTGGACTTGCTATTAATACTCTTTACGTATCATAGCCTTTAGTCTACATTAGTGACGAAAACACTTACTTGCACCCTCTGATATATAGTTTAAGTTTCTACGCATTTTGTCCTCATATTTGACAGTGTTTTCCCTCCTTCAGGTCCTCCAAGAAGAGTCTCCATTCAGTGCACTCAGCCTTGGAGACCAGCAGTGTTCCTGATGGCCACCTGGGCGGTCGATCCGTCTCCCTGGTGAGTGTTGATTGAACGTGCCTGTGTGTATGTGTGTGTTGGCCCACTGGTTCACTCCCTTCCTAGTTAGATGGTGGTCTGTTTTCGAATCCTGGTTAATTGTGTGTGTATGTGTACTGGATAATGTTGTGTAGTTTTCTTTTATATTTTTAGCCTTCATCTCTTCTCTGCTTTATGAGACGAATGTGTTGCAGTGAGGTAAAGTATATTGGTTGATTACGTAAAGTATGAGTGAAGTTATCATCCGAAGTTTTCAGTCCATCATGTTCTTATCATTATGTGTATTGTTTTATCTATGTTATTTGAAATACTGTTGTTCGTCGTTCTATCTACTATGAAATGTGATGTTATATGCTGTGCTGGAGGTTACTGGAGCGGATAAAGTTAGGAGTGATTATATGAGGAACAAAGGTAGTGGAAGTACATGAATAGAGACTGAGATGGTTTGAGCCTTTATTGAGAAGGGACGAGGATCATGTTGGAAGGCAGGTTTTGGAGATGGAGGTTCAAGGTAGAAGAAGAAGGGAGGCGAGACTGAAAAAGAGATGAAAAGACTGCGTGAGAGAGGATTTGAGGGAGAAGGGAAAAGGAGAATGAAGCACAAGTTCGAAATAAATGGAAACGACCCATCCGAAATGACATCATAGAGAAATGGGTTCAAGCTGGGAAGAAGAGTGATGTGTTGAATGTGTATCGGTGTGTTGTACGGTTTGGGTGTATGAGAGGCGAGTTGCAGCCATGGCGGAAAATAATGTTGTATCGTTGTGATGTGAAAAGGTTGTCCAGTTGATGTCTGTTGAAGAATTAGCTAAGATTGTATTGGAAAGACGTATGGAAAATAGGAGTAAGAGCTGTATTTAAACTTCAGGAAAGGATAGTTGTGAGATGGTGATCATATGGTTATCAAGGAAATGTGTTTAACTAAAGTCACTACTCATCGAAAACAAATGATATGAAAAATGTTTAAGATTGGTAAATATTATGTTATTGATAAAATGCGATGAGAGGGTCAGCGGTGTGCCAGGTGTGGTTCATAGGTGGTAACGGTGCGTGGGTCAGGTGTCGGCGGAGGTGCAGCACCACAGTGACATGCGGTAAAAGGCCAATTACATAGCTGTCCAAACTTGGGCAAAATTTGGTTAGATGTGTGATCAGTGTTGTCACGTCCGCCACCAAACGCCTGTAATCATGATGCAATACTTCCTGCTAAAATTCATGGTTTACTTCTTTTCTCTCACATAAAAGTTGCGGAAATGCTTCTTTCACCTTACCGAAGTGCCGTGCCCCTACAGACGTCAGTGACCATGGATTGTCACACCCCTCTCTTTCCTGTCATATACTACCAATAATCTTTTTTATATCCTTTTTATTCTGTAAACGTGAATATGTAAACCTTATTTATTGTTTTCACGGGCTTTCTTGTCTAATGCTTTCAAATGAATATGATATAAATTATTCTTTAAGGTAAAGTTGTTCCTTCCATCGCATAAAATATAATCGTTGTTCCCTTCTTTGTCTTCCTTGGTTTCCTCGTGTTCTTAGATATTCAACTCACTAACTACAACATGCATGACCAATTGCATCCTTGGTCTGGCTTCCTCCTCCTCGCCCTGTTGCGTCAGGTTTTGTTGCTGAAATGCCGCAGCGAGTCTTGCCGTGCAATAATTAGCCGTTCCTTTCCCAGTGACCGTAATGACCTCTGCCTCTTTCCACAAGCAAATGATAACTGTTCTGGTCCTCGCAGCATCGCCATTAGTGTGTACTCGAGTGATACAAGTGTGCTTAACGCTTTCCGAGCTTTGGTTTCTTCTCAAGCTTAATGAAATGTTTTGATGCAAGTCCAGGATGTAATTTCGTAAGACACAACTGACAGCAGAAATACTGGAGTAATTTAAATACCTTAGGTTCTGCAGTTATATGTTTGCTTAGTAATCACGCACGGCGCCTCGCATGAAGTAACCTGTTGTACTGTTATCACCTTGTCGCTAGAGTGGCAGGCGTGGAGGTGACGGAGGCGTGGATGCGACACAGGTTTGGTAATAGGCAAGGCAGATGACGTGTTTGATGAAATTATTGATTATTATTGTCATTGCAATCCGGCACCTTTCTTTTCCTTTATCTCGAAATAACATCCTGCAGTGTGTGTGTGTGTGTGTGTGTGTGTGTGTGTGTGTGTGTGTGTGTGTGTGTGTGTGTGTGTGTGTGTGTGTGTCTATCTGTCTGTCTGTCTGTCTGTCTGTCTGTCTATCTATGTGTGTGTGTGTGTGTGTGTGTGTGTGTGTGTGTGTGTGTGTGTGTGTGTGTGTGTGTGTGTGTGTATGTGTGTGCGTGAGAGTGTGTATTACAAGCAGATTTTTCCCCATCAGTGTTTAAGGTTTTAAATTGAATAAGTATAAAGGAAATGACATTGGAATTGGTGGCAGCAGCGGCGAGGGTTTGTATTTCCGAATTATTCCGCGACATGAATACCGTCTAGCCAGAATACTTATGTGGCGTGGACAGGAAGGCGTAAAACAGGCCAAATTAGCGTGGAAAACGACCAAAATTAGCATGAGTATGTGGGAACCTTACCAACTTTGCGTCTTCACTTTTAACGAGCTTCCCGCGGGACATCTGGCGGCGGTAGTGAGGAGTAGCAATGATGTGGTAGTGGTGGTGGTGGTGTGTGGTGACGTGTGGTGTGTGATGGTAGGGAAAATATTTTATGGAAGTCTACGGGATTGTAGCAGATTGATTCCATTTTAGAAGTTTGATCTCTCTATCATTTGGGTTTTTATTTTCTATCTCCGTTTAGAATTGATAGTGTAGGTTGTCTATTACACACAATCATTTAATTCCCTACCTGCTTCCGTATTTCCATATACCTATGACCTTAACTCATTTCATCCCGTCAGTACTGGGACGCAGTTTTACCTTCAATATTGTGTGCTATTAGACGATTTTATTGACATCAGGTATGGTCTACGGAAGTCAGGAGATTAATGGCCACAGTCTTCACTATTTTAATCCCTCACATGAGTTTCTGAAGCTGTATAAAGTCACCTAACCATAAGCAGAAGGAATATAAAAACGCGCCATGGTACTGCAGGAGTTAAGAGGAGGTTTCAAGACATTTATCCCATTTATTGGCAAGCTCTTTTGACGGTTTTCGGGGACCGGTATCTCAGTGGGACCTTTTTTTTTTTTATCGGTTTTGTTGCTCTTGGCCAGTTTTCCCTCTTATATAAAAAAAAAAAAGGTCAAAATATCTGCTGCTGTTCTTTCTCATTTCTGTTTTCTCTATGTAGATTGTCTCTTGTTCTTCGTATCATGAGAGAGAGAGAGAGAGAGAGAGAGAGAGAGAGAGAGAGAGAGAGAGAGAGAGAGAGAGAGAGATTTCCATAAAAAAAAACTCAGATGCACTGTAAGCTTAAGATTAACCAAGAAAAACTCTCTCTCTCTCTCTCTCTCTCTCTCTCTCTCTCTCTCTCTCTCTCTCTCTAGTAGTGGGCGCATCTCGCTTCAGTGTTTCTATAATTGCAGCGTGACTCGTCGTGGTGTTGTTGCTGTAGCAAGTGCCCTTTACGACTCCGGCACGCTAATGTAGAAATGTCCAGGTTAATTAATGAATGATAATCGCCCATTTGGCAAAAACTAGTATTTCTCATTTGTCAAAATATGAGTACGAGTAAGCGTTCGGGGTGGACCTTGATGAGAGAGAGAGAGAGAGAGAGAGAGAGAGAGAGAGAGAGAGAGAGAGAGAGAGAGAGAGAGAGAGAGAGAGAGAATCACGTACTCAAACCTCAAACTAAATACAAGAAAAGGAAACTCTAAACAAGCAATGATTAAGCAAGTTTGGAAGAAAGAGGGAAAAAAAGAAAGAAAGAAGGAAGGAAAGTGGCAAAAAATAAAGAAAATAAGAAAAATAGAAAAAAATGAACAGGGAGAACCGAATAACCTTATAGAAAATAGAGCCTCATTAGAGAGAATAATTAGAGAAGGAGGGAGAGAGAGAGAGAGAGAGAGAGAGAGAGAGAGAGAGAGTGCAGGAGTAGGCGAGGAGGGTATTTGGTCGCGTGGGGGGGGGGGGAATCCAAAGGTCATGATTGGTTCAACATTGACGTGACCTCGACAGCTTTCTTGCATTTCGTTTAATTGTTTGACTTTCTTTTGTTTGATGGTTCTTTTTGCATTTTTTCCAATTTTATTTTATTTTTATCGTTTGTACGTGACTTGTCCACTTTTTTCCTTCTTCTTCTTCTTCTTCTTCTTCTTCTTCTTCTTCTTCTTCTTCTTCGTCTGTTTCCTCTTTCTCACATCTATTTACCTTCCTCTTCTTGTTTATTCTCTCTTCCATTCGTTTTTCTTCTTTTTTTTTGTTCTTTTCTTCTTCTTCTTCTTCTTCTTCTTCTTCTTCTTCTTCTTCTTCTTCTTCTTCTTCTTCTTCTTCTTCTTCTTCTTCTTCTTCTTCTTCTTCTTCTTCTTCTTCTTCTTCTTCTTCTTCTTCTTCTTCTTCTTCTTCTTCTTCTTTTCTTCATCTTCTCCTTTTTCTTTTATATTTCTCACCATTACTTCAATTACACCTTGATTGGTTTCTTTCTATCATATCTAGTAAATCGGAATTATTGGTTGGTTTCATCTGAATCTCTCTCTCTCTCTCTCTCTCTCTCTCTCTCTCTCTCTCTCTCTCTCTCTCTCTCTCTCTTCTCTCCATCTTCTCCGTTTTCACCCTCTCTCCACCCTCTCACTTCCTTCTCATGCTCCTCATCCACTTCCTCCTTTGATTACTAACTCCACTTCCTCTCCCATCCATTCCTTCTTCAATATCCTTTACTTCTCTTTCCTTGCTTTCTTTTCCCTTTCATTCCTTTCTCTTCCCTTCTTTTCTCTTTCCTTCTCTATAACCTCCCCTTAGTTTCCCTTTCCTTTCTCTTCTTTCCATTTCCCTTCTCATATCTTCCTCTCCCCACTCTTACCCTACTCTCCCATCCACCTGCTGTGATAAAACCATAATGACTCCCTTAATTAGAGCACTGTGCGGCACCTGTCAGCCCTAATTAGAGAAAACACACCTGCAAGGGACGAGGCACGGGCGGGAACCATCAATCTGCCCCGCTACGGTACCTACCCACTCCAGACGTGTTTGTAGATGGACAGCCTACGTGCGAGCGGACAGGAATAGACGGTGATACGTGCAGAGGACATAGGCAGATAGGGAGGGAGCGACATGGGTAGGTGGGGATGAAGATTGGTGGGTGTTCAGGGTGGGGAGCACAGAGAGAGAATGGGAGGGAGTACTGAGCTATGAATATATTAGGCAGACAGTGGAGTAGGTTGTTAAATCGAAGGGTTTTTGTTTTGTTTGTTGAGTGTGTATGGGATTGGTGAAGGAGGAGGTGAAGAAAGAAAGGAGAAATGAGAGTGAATAGAATAAAAACACGAATGAGAATAAATGAAATAAAAAGGAGAAGGGAAGAAAAAAAATGCATATACGATTAAAACAAGACGAAGAGAAGGAAGGAAAAAATAAAAGGAAAGAATAAGATAGCAAATTGATAAAGTAAGAGGAAAGAGAAAGAGAAGAAAAATATAGGGCAGTCCCACGCTGAATTAACCCCCAGAGTGATATTTCAACCACAGCAAAAAAATTACCAACAGAATTTAACCCCATTAGCCTTGCTCCCATCACTTCCTCCTCCTCCTCCTCCTCCTCCTCCTCCTTCTTCTCCTCCTCCTCCTCCTCTTCCTTCTCTTCCTTCTCTTTCTCCTCCTCCTCCTTTACTTCCACTCCTCTCATTCACCCTTCCCTCTCCATTGACTCTCTCCTAATGCTTTTTAATGGACTGAGATCCCTTATAAAACGTTCACAATCCTATATGTTCATGCAAGTCACCTGGAGAGTGGGATTCGATTCCTTTTTAATGGTCTCGTTTCAGCGGCTGGTTCATGGGAAGAGGATTTGATACACCTTTTTTTTTTCTCTCTCTCCTCCGCTCGCTCCCTTTTGTACCTCTTAGTCTTCAATACTCTTTAGAATTTATTTGCAAGTCACCTTCAGCTGCGGAAAGTATTCAATTTCTTCTCTTTTTTTCTGTTTTTGTCCTTCTTCTTCCACTTCTTCGGTTTCGCTATTTCAGGAGAGCATAAGTTTGTTCTCTAAGAGGTTCGGGAAAAGTATACTGCACTACGTAGCGGTTCAAGTGGCCTCTTGATCCCCCTTGCCCCCTGTACAACGTGAGGGAGTGAGATCGCCGCTAAAAATAAGGTGATTCGATGCTTCCTTTATTTTTTTCATATCTTTCCCTCCATCGCTCTCTCTTTCTCTCCATCGTGTTTGCTTTGCTGATATTGTTTTTGAAGTGCTCCTAAGTGTGATTGATTGGTTGGGTGGCCTGCTCTTGTTTATTCTTGCCTGTGTGTGTGTGTGTGTGTGTGTGTGTGTTTCGTAAGGGTGTAAGTGAGACATTGAGTTTCGCTGACTGGGTGGCTGGCAGTCGGCGCATCGTAACGCACAGTAGTCACCAAGGAAGCTCAACCAGACTGCCTCGGTAGCAACAGAAGCGGCAACTTTACATGCATAGATGGACGAGAGGAAAAAGAGATCGAGAAAACAAATGAACGTGCAGATATATCTAGGAAAGGTTGGGCAGGCATGTCGAGTGATTGACGGGGAGATAAATACATAGATAAACGACGAGAGAGAG
>NC_059270.1:11467944-11475444 GCF_017591435.1 Portunus trituberculatus
GGAAAGAAGGGAGGAAGGAAGACAAGAGTGTATTCCCATCATCTGCATCTCATCGAGGCACTTACGGATGTCTTCCCTTCCTCCTCCTCTTCTTTCTCCTCCTCCTCTTCCTCCTCTTCCTCTTCCTCTTTCTGTTTCCATGCAGCCTCTCTATTATGTAAGACCTGCACGTGCTGTAAAAGTCGTGGTAGTGGTAGTGGTGGAGGTAGTGGTGGTCGTGGTGTTGGCAAAGCGGCAGGGAAAGTAGCAGGCCTTTAACATAGTCCCTGATTCAAATAACAGTCTTTTTATTGTCTCTTTTCAAAGGGTCGATTGTTGCCATTGTGTTTCGAAGCTCAAAAAGACGTGGGCTCAAATTAAGTGTCATCTGTTAAAAGTCTCATTCGTGTTTTTTTTTTTGTTTTTTCTTCTTTTTATGCATGTCTTTGTTGTTGTTGTTGTTGTTGTTGTTGTTGTTGTTCTTTCGACATCCCTTCACCTTCTCTTCTTTTATCTTTATCTATTTTCTTGTTCCGTCTTCCTCCTAGTTATTATTTTTTATTCTCTTCCCTTCCCTTCCCTTCCTTCCTTCCCTTCCCAGCCAATCCTCTTCAGAATATGCAGTAACGATGGAATATTTGCGGATGAACTCTGAAATTAATTAAATACTCCTTTGGTCACGCAGTATTTCCGCTTCTCTCTCTCTCTCTCTCTCTCTCTCTCTCTCTCTCTCTCTCTCTCTCTCTCTCTCTCTCTCTCTCTCTCTCTCTCTCTCTCTCTCTCTCTCTCTCTCTCTCTCTCTCTCTGGTGTTCCATTTCTTAGTCGTAACATTTGACAGTCACACACACACACACACACACACACACACACAATTTTACTTTAATTAATGACTTTTAACATTGCGTGTCTCCCTTCTGAACTTCCTCTCACCCCTCCCTCTCTCTCTCTCTCTCTCTCTCTCTCTCTCTCTCTCTCTCTCTCTCTCTCTCTCTCTCTCGTGACCAGGGCTAAAGGCTTCGGGTTCACCGCCACACGAACATAACAAAGACTTCTCCAAGACTCACTGACTTCTCATAGCACTGACACGGAGGTTCCTTCTTGGCGTGGCTGCGTCCGTGTGTGGGGCAGCGAGAGGCCAGACGCACGCAGGCAAGAGTGGATGGGTCAGGACCGGGTCAAGGAAAATGGGTTGAGGACTCGGTCGAGGACGTTAAGGATCAGGAGGAGGTGAAGGTGAAGGAGTGCTTTGATAAGTGTTAAGCTAAAGGAACAGGAAAGGTGTTGATGGAAGGAGACGAGTGTTTGGAGATGAAATGGTTAAGGGAGATAGGAAAGGAAGAGAGAGGAAAGGTTATGCGAAGTGAATGGTATAGCGAAGAAGTGTTTCTACGTAATTTTGAGTTAAACGGACAGGAATTAGTATTTTTAAGGAATGAGAATAAAAAAGTAAAGAAGAAAATAAACAGAAGGGAGCAATGTAATTAGTGGTCAGTTGAAGGGGAAAGCATAACGAATTTTGAGAAGAAAAAAAGAAAGAGTGTTTGAAATTTACTTAGGTTTGTAGAGAAGTGGAAAGATGTGTATTGAAAGAAAGGAAAGTGCAGAATTGAAAGAAGAAACAGCATTTGTAAAGAAGGAAAGTTGGAAGGAAGAGTAAGAAAGAGAAAAGGAAAGGTGCATTTGCTGAAGGAAACGAGAATGATGAAGGGAAAGTAGAAGAATTGAAGGAACTGAGGAACAAATGCCGTAATTTATGGAGGAAATATTTTTGCTCGAGAGAAAGACAGGTGAGATACGTGTATGTCAAAAAGAAGTGTTAGAAGATAGAAGAAAACTGAAAGACCTTTGATGGAACATGTAAAGAGAAAATAAAGTTATGAAGGATGTAGATAAGTTGGAGAGAGGCGGGGAGGAATGCATTGATAAGAGGCTGTTAGGTTAGGTTAGGTTAGGTTACGTTGAGAGCGATGAGGGAGTGTAGAGAGGGTGGAAGGGATTAAAAGATGGAGGATTGGTGAAAAGGATATTGTGTTCATATGTGTGTTCTCTCTCTCTCTCTCTCTCTCTCTCTCTCTCTCTCTCTCTCTCTGTCTCGGTAATTGAAATTAATGGAACGCCACTTGAAAGATACAGTTAATTGGCTAATTTTAAACGCATCACCACACCTTTCCCTTCTCCTCACCCTCCACTTCCTTTCCTCCACCCCACCCCTTCATTCCTCTTATTCACCCCATCCTTTTTCTTTCCACACTTTCCCTCCGCCTCTTCCTCTCTCTGTCTCCTCTTCACTTTCCCTCCTCCGTCCCCACGCTGTGCCTTCTCGCTCCCACTCTTCCGTTTTCTTTGCGGTGGTCGGCTCAGGGAAGTGTGGGTGTGCCAATGTGGTGGTCATTAAGTTGCTATTGTGTTTCTAGTATTGGCATTAGTGGTGGTATTGTTTTGTAGTAATACAAGTAGAAATTTCACTCTTACAACTCCTCTTTCTCTTTCTCGTCGTCCTAATCCTACTTCTACTACTACTACTACTACCATCACCAGCACCACTACAGCATCAACAGTAGACAACACCACCATCACCACAACTACTAATATTATGAACGCACAATCTTTCCTACCCCCAACTCCCCTCCACATCCTCACTCCCTTCTCACTTCTCCCTCCCTTTACCTTTTTACCTTCTCCCCCTCTACAAAACAGCACGACAAACCAGAGCGTGGTAATAGCGTCATTGTGTTACAGGCGCGACCATTATAGGGAACTTAATCGCCTGTGAGCGGCAGTGTGATATTGCAGCTCCGAGCGGTGACCTCCTAAAACCGCTGTGTCAAGGCCGAGGCGACGCTCTTTTGTTTGGTGGCGTTGTTGGTGGTGGTTTTGTGCGAAGGGGAAAGGGCGGCCACTGGGGGCTGGAGGGAAGTGTTCTAGCTGGTGCGAAGTGAAAGGAAGGGACTGGGAAAGGAGGGTGGGAATGGGTGTGGTATATGTTTTACCTTCGTTTTCTTCTGTTTTGTATACGTATGTTATATAGTGGTCTTGTCTCCTTAGTAGTTGGTTTGGTTTAGTGTAGCAAGATAGTTTGTGCTGCATGTGTTTGTAGTGGTGGTGGTGGTGGTGGTGGTGGTCTTATTCTTTTCTTCTTCGTCATATTCTCATTGTTATTATTTTTTAGTGTTATTTTTAGTAGTAGTAGTAGTAGTAGTAGAAATAGTAGTGGTAATAATAGTATTGGTAGTAGTAGCAGTATAGTAGTAGTAGTAGTAGTAGTAGTAGTAGTAGTAGTAGTAGTAGTAGTAGTAGTAGTAGTAGTAGTAGTAGTGGTAATAGTAGTATCCCCATCACCACGAATCATGCTTGTTGTTGATGTTGTTGTTGTTGTTGTTTTTTTGTTACTGTTGCTGTTATTGTTGTTGTCGTTGTTGTTGTCTTTGCTAATAATGTTACTATTTTTATTATTCTCATCGTCGTTATTGATCTTGCTTATGATGTTATTAATGCTGATAATAATGCCAATAACGATAATGAATCCCTCTTATATCTCCCCAGTTTTTGATCCATAGCTGCTACACATGACTCTTGGAACATACAATGACAGAAGTGCAAGAAGATACTCTGGCATTCATCTCTTACACTCATCACCATTACCTGTGTTCTCCTTCCTTCCTATCGTTAATCTTATGACGTGCAGAGAGAGAGAGAGAGAGAGAATCGTTTTAGCTCCCTGAATAGCGAGGGAGTTCCACTTAACGAGGTCATTATTTAAGACAAAGTGCATTGGAACAGATACAGAGAGGGGAAGGGAGAGGAGGGAAGGGGAGGTGAGGGATGGGGGAGGTGTTGATGATGGGAACGGCGAAGGTGTTGCCTCATTTGTCTTCTGCTTCTCCCTCCTCCTCCTCCTCCTCCTCCTCCTTCTCCTCCTCCTCCTCCTGCATTTCCATTTATCTCGCATGTGGAGTGACAGTGGCCGCAAAATTGTGCTGTTACTTGATTCTCTATGAGTTTCACAATTTGTCTATTTATTTTCAGATATTCATTCATCTCTATATATGTATGGTAGTTCTTCTGTTTGTGGCATTTTTTGTTTCAGTAAATCACTTATTGCACCTTCATAAAAGACTCTCTCTCTCTCTCTCTCTCTCTCTCTCTCTCTCTCTCTCTCTCTCTCTCTCTCTCTCTCTCGTCTCGGTGAATTTTAAGGGGGTACTCATGTCCACTGGGAAGCGATTGAGAACAAGAGAAAACGGTGTCCACTGTAGAATATTTTAGGGGTGGCTTTCCTAACATTGATATTCGCTTGTATTTCATGAAACTTATTGATAGGCACACAACCGGTCGCGATTTGCCAAGGTACCTTCATGCTCAGATAACGTGGGAAAGAAAACGAATCAGATAGTATCAATAGGGAGGAAATTAGGTAAAGTATGAATAAATAACAATATTTACTAAGGTTTGTTTTACTTTATTTTCCGGTCCATTGTGGCCTTTTTTCATTGTTGTTGTTGTTTTTTCTTTACCAGCAAACCATGTTAGCTGATGGTGCTCGTGATGGGCTATCCATTACGGTGAACGAGGAACCAGCCACGCGTATCTCTCTCTCTCTCTCTCTCTCTCTCTCTCTCTCTCTCTCTCTCTCTCTCTCTCTCTCTCTCTCTCTCTCTCTCTCTCTCTCTCTCTCTCTCTCTCTCTCTCAAATTGCTGCTTTGTAAAATTGTTTTCCAATATGGTCAAAACAAGGGATTCAGTAATATGTGTTGAGGACAAATTAATGAGTTTTGGCAAGAACTGAAACATGCCATGGTGAGATAAACTGGGAAATTTCTTCCTTTAATTAATATGAATGGTGAGCAGGATCTTTGAGAAAGACTAAAATAATGAAATTATTGAATTCAAAAGAAAAACTGGAATGCTGAGAAATTATCAAATATTTCTTTCTTATTCTCACGGAAAAGCTTCATATTTCATTATCAAACAAGAGCAAGAGTGTAATTAGAATTTTCATAACTCTGGTTTTCTGATATTTGCGTATTCTGTGTCCTTTCAGAAGTCAGAGTATGGAAGTGAGTTGATAACGCTTCCTGTTCCAGCACGTGTTCTACATAAGGCCTTGAATTTTTATGATTATATTTTTGAGATTTGCAAAATGGGCCGTAAAACCGTTCATTAATCATGTTTATGTCTTTAAGTTCAAACTTTCCTTTTTGTGAAACAAGTCTTTCATATGAAATATTACTGAAAGCATCGTCCTTATTGAACATCTGATATATCAAAAGAATTTTCAAATATTAATTCACTTGTTGAGGAAAAAATCGTGAGACTGTAGTTACTAATTATCAAATTATTTACTTTAAATTTCTTCTGTGTTATGGTAGGAGTGAAGGTCGTGAGGTAATAGAATTGGAAAAACAAAAATAATGATCGCTGTAATATCTATCCTCTGGAACGATTTTCTTACTTGAATATCAGTTAACCATTTTTGCTTAGCTATTTCAAGAAAAAATAATAAGTTTAAAAAAAGTGTATAATAGTTTTAATACGATACATCACACAAAACGATTTAAGATTCTCATTGTACGAGTATCTATCCTCAGGAGCGAATGCTATTAATTTGTCCATAAAATACCAGTTTTCTTGGTTATTTCGCGAACAAAAGTATGGAGGAAAGTCATAATGGTTTGTAATGCGATACATAACGTGGAACAATTGAAGATTCCACCTCGTGGTTTTGTCTTCCCACAATTTCAGCCTTCAACAATGCAGACTTTATCAGAGGTAACACTTTGCACGTCAGCGCTTGGCACATGAGGTATTGCTCTTCCAAAGAACAAAACTGTGTGCATTGTAAACCAAAAGCTTCGTGAGTGACATTATTATTACACGTTATCAATCCCTTAGAGCAGATGTACTCTTGTGGCTTTTGCAGACAAGCTACCAAAAGTCTAATCTAATCTGCTGCATTTATTTTCACTTTTTTGGGGGCGTTTTTCTTTCTTTTTTTCTATCTCAATCTTGAGTTTTTTTTATTTGTTGATAACTTCATGATAGCACTTTTGCGGCTGCTACACACACACACACACACACACACACACACACACACACACACACACACACACACACCATGCCAGTCAAAAGTCAAATATAAGTTACTGCACTCTATCATTTACCACTTTTCCCTCACTTGTAAGTCCTCTGATCTACATGACAGTCTCTTGGTAACGAAGATATCGTGACCACATGAGAGGATTACAGACTGAAGGAAGATGCCAGTGGAGGTGAGTATAGTACATATGTTGACTATTCACGAAGACTGTACGTTCACTCACACCATTTATTTCACTTAGACACATTTAAGTAACTCGAATAGTACTTGAAGGAAGAAATGTGATGATGAGCCCACGTATGAGACACTAATGCTTGACTAAGGAATATTATCTAAAGTATGGCTTTTACGCACAGATTTTTTTATATGGGAGAGGGAAAAACTGGCCAAGGGCAACTAAAACGATCAAACAAGAAGGCCCACTGAGATGCCAGTCCCCGAACGGAGCCAAGAAAGCCAAAAGAATAGGATAAATGTCTTGAAACCTCCCTTTGAATGAGCTCTTGGTAGATGGAAATACAGAGTTCCAGAGTTTACATTCAACACTTGATTATATAGCATTAATAAAGCTCCTCGTTCTGTTTAGTATAGGTAAAGGATTTTGGTACTAGAAACAGAATAAAAAGAGAAAAAAAGAAGACAAAGATGGATCTGGAAAAGATGTAAGAATGCCTACGAAAATTATGGCTGAAAATATAACAACAATGACTCTCTCTCTCACTCACTCTCTCTCTCTCTCTCTCTCTTGTTTTCTCACCACTACCTTCACCATATCAAGCTACAGAGCGATCTTAGACACCACCGAAGCAATAGTTTTCCCAGGATTTTGCTATTTTTTCCACCACCAGATAACATTCCGCTCATGAGAACTACCGGCGTGAAATGAAGACGTACAGTAGGATGCGACATGAGTTTTTTTTTTTTTTTTCTCTTACCGAACCATATTATTAGGAAGTGACGCGAATTACAAACCAGAGTCTTGTAGTGAAATTTGATCAGAGAGAGAGAGAGAGAGAGAGAGAGAGAGAGAGAGAGCTATTACGTCTTTTTTTTTTTTTTGCCCCTCATGGCGTGATAGGAGTGCAGTGTCACCGTGATTTGTGTTGACTTACGACTTCCAATTGCTCTCTCAGGAATTGCGGGGAGAGTGGCGAGGTAAAGGTCGTGAGAGAGAGAGAGAGAGAGAGAGAGAGAGAGAGAGAGAGAGATTGTTTACTGTCATTTTTTCTTTTATTTTTCTGATATTTCTTTTCTTTTTGTTCTTCTTCTTCCTCCTCCTCCTCCTCCTCCTCCTCCTCCTCCTCCTCCTCCTCCTCATCTTTCATCTTCTTGTTATTGTTCTTATTTCTCTTGCCGCTGCTGCTGCTGCTGATGTTTCTAAAGTTGTTATTGCTGTTGTTCGTGCTACTGCTGCTACTACTAC
>NC_059270.1:11480444-11550444 GCF_017591435.1 Portunus trituberculatus
CAGAGAGAGAGAGAGAGAGAGAGAGAGAGAGAGAGAGAGAGAGAGAGAGAGAGAGAGAGAGAGAGAGAGAGAGAGAGAGAGAGAGAGAGAGAACAAAATTGCTTGAGAAGATGAGACTTCAATATTTTCGTGTTTTAACATCTTAACATCACGGAAGATGACTCAATACATTACAAAAAAATGAATGGAATCAACGATACCGAACAGAGAGAGAGAGAGAGAGAGAGAGAGAGAGAGAGAGAGAGAGAGAGCTATTTCAAAATCACATCTGCTTCGTTTTACCAGACAAACCTTTTCTTTTATTTTCCTGGTGAATATCATCGTAGACATCACTATTACACGCGCCATGAATGTAGCAATTTTTTTGAGGCACCAATTAGATACCACGTGACGGATGAACGTTGAAAGGAAAGAGACAGTAATGACAGACGACAGTGAAGTGCATGATGTTACCCACCAGAAAATAAACAGTTGCGGCCACCAGAGGGAGACTAGCGTAATTCTAAAGATTTGGCTGAAATGAGGACGCTATCCAGCACCGCCCGAGCCAAGGCAGGAAGGGAAGGACACACTCTCAAGCTGCCTTCAATTTAGTCCTGTGTATCTATTTGCTCGTGTGTAATCTAGTGTACGTGATGTACTTCTGAGGCGGACATGGTGAGACGTGCTTGAATCGTAATGAGAGAGAGAGAGAGAGAGAGAGAGAGAGAGAGAGAGAGAGAGGGAGAGGGAGAGAGTAAACCAGTTTGTGTTATATTTAGATTTAAAAAAAGAGAAGGGAAGAGACACGGACGGAGAAATTGAGATAGCATGAAATTATTATTGGAAAGTATTGTACGTAAAAAAAAATAGAAAAACGTGAAAGGAAAAAAAATATAGATAGACAACAAGGAGAAGAAGAGATTGGCAGGCTAATGGCGATGTGAGAAAGGAAAGTTTTTAAAAGCCAAGATAAGAAGGAAGAGAAAACGCATTGATGAGTTTCTGTTACTTGCTTGTCTTCCTTCATTTCCTGTTGGCTTCCACAACCCGACTTTTTATACTCTCTCTCTCTCTCTCGCTCTCCGGTTCATCCTGTCCTACAACACAGTAACTTTACTTACTGCTGCTGCGGCGTGTCTTCGCGTGGCTACCCTCTCCAGCTGAGGTGTGACGTCACTACCTTTGTGTTCTGTGTTTGCGAAGGAGATGGGAGGAAAGTAATTCTCAAACAGGGTAGAACTTGATTAGAATAGTCACTTATGGAATTAGTGCAGAGTCTGTATGGAGGTCAGAAGAGGAATAGATAAGTTTATGGACAGGAAAGACAGGGAGACTATGCATTATATTAGTACAGTGTCTTCTATCTTTAATATTATGTTTCCTCCTCATACGAGATACAAATGGCAATGTAGGTTGTGATGTGGAAAACAGTCTTTCTCTCTTAGCTTTCTTTTTCATATCAAGTCACTTCGTCTTAGTATTTTCTCATATCGTAACGCTTTCTTATACGATGCCATTGTCATTTCCTTTAATTTATTTTATGAGATGTTATTACACACACACACACACACACACACACACACACACACACACACACACACACACACACACACACACACACACACACACACACACACACACACACACACACACACACACACACACACACACACACACACACACACACACACACACACACACACACACACACACACACACACACACACACACACACACACACACACACACACACACACACACACACACACACACACACACACACACACACACACACACACACACACACACACACACACACACACACACACACTATCGAAATACATATTCCCCCACACCTTGCTGTACCATAACAAGCAGTACAGTAGGTCACGTTACCTTATATTCCGCTACCCCATCTTGCCTCACTCTCTCCACCCTTATATATTTCACCAGATGCTATCACACGCCATACTAAATCATTATGGATACTTTCCCACACCGCCTTGCCATAACCACCTGACGTAAAGTACGATTTTACTCTAACCTAACGTAACCTAACCTATTCTTAACCCCAACCTCAGTCATGCATTATTTCAGTGGATACTATCATACTTCATACTGCGTCATTTTAGGCATTTTCCCACGTCTTGAAGTACAATAACAAACACCTGCAGTACACTGTGTCGCGTTAATTCACTGTGACATGAAACAATCAGCAGTATCAGAAGCAATGCGTGAAGTCTTTGTAAGCATCTGCAAGAAAATTGGTTATGGAAATATATGGAAAAGAATGCATTTTGCCATTTCTTCCCAGTTAAAGATTGAATGTGGCTGTAGAGTAAATAAAGATGTCTTACAGTGATTGGTAATTGGGGGAAAGGCATACCAACCTTCACGTAAACAAACCCTATAAGCATCCACGAGAAAGTTATTGATGAAGAAGGATATGTTTCTCAATTCCTTCCCAGTTCAAAGATTGGATGTAGCTGTAGAATAAATAAAAATGTCTCGCAATGATCGGTAATTAGAGAAAGGCATACCAATGAGCAGTCAAGGAGTTAACGTAATTGAGTAAAGAACATTCAGCCATACCAGAACTGACGTCATCATACTGTTAAAGAACCGCAAAGTAACATTCCACGCAATCCTCTGACTTGCCTCTAACTTGTTATATGCGTGCCCGAGCCTAACAAAGAAAACACCTGACCTGACCTACCTCAAGCCAGCCGAACTATACCAGCAACCACCGCATTCCACCGCCTACAGAGAGATGCCGTGCATATTCTTCCCCTGTCCACAGCCCTCCTTCAAGGTGAGAGTGCAACGCTCCACTGAGGGAAGGGAGAGGGGACAGAAGGGAGGAGTGAGCGACGAAGACCTTGGGGTATCTCTCTCTCTCTCTCTCTCTCTCTCTCTCTCTCTCTCTCTCTCTCTCTCTCTGATGTGGTCGATGTGTGTGTGTGTGTATGTGTTTATTCTTTCTCTCATTGGCTATTACTGAAGCTCTCAGATATATATATATATATATATATATATATATATATATATATATATATATATATATATATATATATATATATATATATATATGTGTGTGTGTGTGTGTGTGTGTGTGTGTGTGTGTGTGTGTGTGTGTGTGTGTGTATATATATATATATATATATATATATATATATATATATATATATATATATATATATATATATATATATATATATATATATATAGAGAGAGAGAGAGAGAGAGAGAGAGAGAGAGAGAGAGAGAGAGAGAGAGAGAGAGAGAGAGAGAGAGAGAGAGAAGCAGGCTGGTAGGCAGAGACAAGCGGAAAGAAAGTAAGCCAGAAAGAAAGAAAGACAAAATGAGAGAGAAAATTATTTGGCCTGAGGGAGAGACTGACTGAAGGAGGGAGGGAGGGAGGGAGGGAGGGAGAGTCAGGTGCCTTGATCATGCGCAGGTAACCGGAGGGACCCGAGAGAGGCACCGGCACGACGACCCGATGACCCGTGCACGTCTGTCTGCCACGCCACCGCCGCGGCCTCCACGCCTCCGCTGCCTCGTCACCCTCACCTTCAGGAGGTTAAACGGATCGGGGGTAAGACCAGCCACCCGAGCTAGTTTTGTGGCCGGTTAGGTTAGGTCTGGATATTTATTTGTGTATTTATTTATGTAAGAGGAGCTCTGGCTTAGAGGTAAGAAAGAAAAAAAAAGGAAGGAAAAAAATTATGTCCACTGAGATGCTAATTTCTGATGTTAATACCCAAATGGACTATCCTGAATTAGAGAGGTATCCTGAAGCTTCTCTCTTGAAAGCCACAGGTAAGGGGAATGCAGAAACAGGCAGTAAATTCTAGATTGAACCAATGAAAGTAATAAAAGATCGAGAATACTTGTTAAATTGCTTTACATGTTTAGATATGATAGGTTAGTTGAACTTAACCTAACCACACCTATTATAGCTACCCGGAAAACAGCTGTTGTAGTTAATCTTCATTAAACTGTACTTGAACTGATGGAAAAGAACGGAAGGATCTGGATCATTACGGTAATATACTGATATCATTCCACCGATATAAAAAAAGATGAAAAAAAAAGAAACACTTTGGAGGGTTTATATTAACAATGGGAAAATAACAGATGTAATGGCAGGTAATTGCATTATAGCTGAGGTTTGATATATTCGGTTAAGCGCATAAGTAGGGCGGAAACAGTATAGCATTCGTAACCGTGCAAGTCTTAAACGGTAGCGCTCTCAGTAATCTCCCGCTGATGGATGTGGCGGTGATGCAGCTCGGAAAGGAATAAATCAAGCTCTTTATGGTGTGTGTTTTTACGAGGAGTCTAGCAAAGAAAACGTTACCGGGTTGTAAAGATGACGCGATAGATCTTCTTAGATGGGATAATGAAACAGGGCGAGAGACTTAACGAAAATGTAAGACGTGAAGATGACTTACTTTGGTGCACAACTCTTACCTGAATGAGATAATGAAAACGGATGCAGAATTTAAAAGAGAAAAAAAAACGTGAGAGTGGAATGTATTGTATGTACTCACTCAAGCATGTGCAAACTTTGTGTGTGTGTGTGTGTGTGTGTGTGTGTGTGTGTGTGGGCCGTTTTACTTAGCGCCCTATCGACACGTAACACAAACAAGAGTCGCGTGCGGTGCCTCTCTGCGTGTTGACTTAACTGGCACGTAGTGGGAAGCAGGGGAGTGTCACGCCCAGCAGGAAGGAAGTGGCAGCCTTTGAGTGTGGGAAGTGCAGCTCAGGGATCGCCGGGGTGCTGCTCATCAGACTGACTCCACGGCGAGAGTGTTGTTGTTGTTGTTGATGATGATGAGGAGAATATTATAGTAGTAGTAGTAGTAGTAGTAGTAGTAGTAGTTGTTGTTTTAGTAGTAGTAGTAATAATTGTAGTAGTAGTAGTAGTAACATTAGTAACAGTAGTAGTAGTAGTAGTAGTAGTAGTAGTAGTAGTAGTAGTAGTAGCAGCAGCACCAGCAGTTCTCACCACTATTTTGTCCACCTCTATAATGCAAGCCTTAACCAGTGTTCTCAGTCATTCACCCCTTTCTCTAGTAAACTCTGGAACTCCCTGCCTTCTTCCTGGGACTTCAACGCATTCAAGATTCAAGGGGAAGGTTTCAAGACACTTATCTAGTACTTTTGAGTAACGCTTTCGACCTTTTCGGGGACCAGCACCTAAGCGGGCCTATTTCTAGTTATAATTTTTGTTTCCCTCGACCGGTTCCCTGCCTTCATAGATGGTAGTAGTATTAGTAGTAGTAATAGTAGTAGTAGTAGTAGTAGTAGTAGTAGTAGTAGTAGTAGTAGTAGTAGTAGTAGTAGTAGTAGTAGCAGCAGTAGTAGTAACAGCAGCAGCAGCAGTAGTAGTAGTAGTAGTAGCAGTAGTAGTAGTAGTAGTAGTAGTAATAATAATAGTAGTAGTAGTAATAATAATAGTAGTAGTAGTAGTAGTAGTAGTAGTAGTAGTAGTAGTAGTAGTAGTAGTAATAATATTAGTAGTAACAGTAATAGTAGTAGTAGTAGTAGTAGTAGTAGTAGTAGTAGTAGTAGTAGTGATAGTAATAGTAGTAGTAGCAGCAGAAATATTTCGTGAACCAGAAATATTGTGAGAGTACCTAGGAGGTAATAGTAATACGAGCAGCAATAGTAATTCTGAAACATAATAGATAATAGTAATAGTGGCAATAGTAGTAGTAGTAATTGGATGAAGAGGAGGAGTAGGAGGAAGAAGAGGAGCATGAAGAGGGAGGTAGGAGTAACATCAATAATATTATTAGTAAAACACTGAATCACGCGGCACACTTATTGATGGTGTGGGGCAGCTGAAGGGCCGGGTATGTGATGGTGACAATGGCAAGCAGTGGTGGAGATGGATGGCAGGTTGTGGTGATGGTTGTAGTTATGGTGGTGGTGGCCCCGTCCAGCTGACACCACCACTACTACCACCACCATCACCATCAGATCAGAGTCCAGCCTTGCCGGCCGCTCGCTTCAGTCCGCTGTGGGTCGCTCGCCAGTGAGGTGGTTCTGTCTGGCCTGTCCGGCTCCTCCCCCTCAGTGTTGCCCTGGTGCCCGCCGCGTGGTGCCCCAGACCCCCCGTGCCCCGTTGTAGTGCTTCGTGTGACTCTTGCACTCACACCACTCGTTGGCTCCTCCGTGTGCGTGTGTGCCTGTGATTTTGCGTGTGCATTGCGTGTGCGTTTGTTGATGTGCGTGTTCATATTCATCGGTAAGTAATGTCTGCGAGTGAATCTTGATGACTACTGGTTGTAATTAGAACTGTGTGACTCGTGAAGTTCGTCTTGAATGTTGAAATAGTGTGGATTTACAGTGCTTCAATTTACGTGGCTGAAAAGGAAGTGTGCATTCCCTTCCTATCGTGAAAGGATGGCGTGTATTGGGAGAGGAAGATAATGTGCTGTGTTGTGTGTGATTCACGTGTGCTGTCAGCCAGGCCTGCCCAAGAAGACAGAGATTGCTACGCTAAACCAGTCCCTTTCATTTCAGTTTATTTCGTACATGCTAAAATTCGTGTTCATAACTGCTGGCGTGGTGTTGTAAGTACTTTGTTAGTAAACTGGGGTTGTACGTATTTAGTATGCTGTATGTGCAGAAGAAGTGTGTTTTTTAGTATTGTATCGCTGGTGCTGTTGTGTTGTTTGTAGATGATACTGTTGTTGTTGTTGGTGGTGGTGGTGGTGGTGGTGGTGGTGCTGTTTTTGTTGTTGTTACTGCTATTATTGTTCTTAATTTTATCTTTTTTTCTCTTCTTCCTCATCTTCTCCCTCTTCTTCATCCTTCTCTTCTTCCTCTTCTTTTTTATTTTGTCTTTTCTTCTTCTTCTTCTTCTTCTTCTTCTTCTTCTTCTTCTTCTTCTTCTTCTTCTTCTTCTTCTTCTTCTCCTTCTCCTTCTCCTTCTTCTTCTTTGGTAATGCTATTATCATCGTTGGTGTGGCTCTAATTGCTTTTGTTGTTCCTGCTGGTATTGTTATTGACGTTGTTGTTGCTTGTGTTGTTGGTGTTATTGTTGTGTTGTCATTGTGTTATTCTGTACTATTTTAACTTTTTTTTCTCAATTTTTTTGTGTCCTATTTTCTTTTTTTTTTCCTTCTCCACGATGTAAAGGATGCGTGCAATATGTGAATCTAGTCCCTTCCTTCTCGTTCCGCCTGCTGTTCTCTGCGGCGCTGCATGGTTGGGCCCTTGAGTGATGGCTTATTACAGCGTCTTGTATGTAACATTGTGCATGTGTGACGTGTGGGAAGAGACTGCCACAACGTTACTTGCAACCATGTGTGTGAATTTCAAGGGCAGTACACACACGCACACATCTTTTTTTCTTCTTCTCTTTTTTTGATGCGTATATTATTTTGCAATCCCGTGAGTTGTATGAAAGAATAGCTTACTGTAATAACTTCGTGTGTGTGTGTGTGTGTGTGTGTGTGTGTGTGTGAAGGAGCGCACACAGTCGGCGGTGTTCTTTGAAATGGTCACGTTTTATTAGGCGTTACCTGAAATTACTTGAAGAGAGGCTGTTATGTCACGACCAGTTCCTCTACTTACTTATAATACTTAAGCCCAGCACTTCAGTTATAATTCCCACGCGTCTTCATCAACGGTCCGCGGTGAAGTGTCTGTTATGCCTTCTATTTAGTGTCTCTCGTAAGTGTTTAGTAGTTTATGGGTGTGAAATTGTCGCATTACCTGTAATTCACACCTGTAGAATATGCCTGTAAGCTTCAAGGTGAGATAAACTGACCGCTGTGACTCTCTCTCTCTCTCTCTCTCTCTCTCTCTCTCTCTCTCTCTCATACATATATATATATAACCCACATCGATAGGTATATACGTGTGTGTGTGTGTGTGTGTGTGTGTGTGTGTGTGTGTGTGTGTGTGTGTGTTTAACTGTGCACGGTGATAACAAGCGGAGTGACAAGAGTGTGACGGGAGGAGAGTGAGTGACTGAGCGTGACCGAGGGGGCGGTGATGGTAGTGATGGTGGTGGTGGTGGTGATGGTGATGGTGGTGGTAGAAGAACGCGTCAATTGGAACCAGAATGTAATCAACTTTCTCTCTCTCTCTCTCTCTCTCTCTCTCTCTCTCTCTCTCTCTCTCTCTCTCTCTCTCTCTCTTACCTGTTTAGTACTTTCTCCTAACTCATTCTTCCTCAGGACATAATTTCTCCTCCTCCGTTTTTTCATTAGACATTTATACGTAGAGTGAATAAGCAGAAGGAACGAAGAAAATACTCTGAGAGGGAATAGAAGGAAGAAAATAAATACATGAAAGGAGGAATATTGATAGATGGGAGGAAGTGAGGAGAGAAAGAAAGAGAGAGATAGAGAGAGAAAGAAAGAAAAAAAAGGAGAGGAAAGACCATGAAAGATAAAGTTCAGAATGATGAAAATATGAGGCGGGAAGAAGATAAGAGGCGAAGGAAAGGGCACACACACACACACACACACACACACACACACACACACACACACACACACACACACAGACAGAGAGAGAGAGAGAGTATATAACAATAATGATAATAATTGTGAGGATTACATGCAGCAAAACATCACTGCTTGTTGAATTGCCACGTAATTTTATGAAAGAAGCTCAAAAGAAGCAGACAATGACGGAAAGGGAAAAAAACAACAACAGAAATTGAGGAAGAAGGAAAAACAAGTATAATGTCTGACTCCTTTCCTTCTTCCATTACTTCCTTCTTTCTTCACTCCTTCTTCCTCAACTAATTGTTATTAAATCTCCTTCTTCTTCTTCTTCTTCTTCTTCTTTGTCTTCGTCTTTGTCCTTCTTCTTTTCTTCTTCTTCTTCTTCTTCTTCTTCTTCTTCTTCTTCTTCTTAACCTCCATCTCCTCCTCCCTTTCTTCCTTTATTCACTCTCACATGAAGACCTTTGCGGCATAACCTATCCCCTCCTCCTCCTCCTCCTCCTCCTCTTCTTCTCCTTCCTCAAATCCCAGCCGTCCTTCACTTCCCCTCCTCCAGCCTCGCCCACCCCCGCCCCGATTACAGTGGGCGTAGCGAGGCGTGGTGGGCCGCAGAGAGAGAGAGAGAGAGAGAGAGAGAGAGAGAGAGAGAGGTTGTAAGTTTCGTAACAATAGAGAAATAAAATGATAGATAAAAATTCGAGGCTCTATTATTTGTGGTTAATAATTGGATCAGTTCGTCTGTTCGTAGTTTTGTCGCGATCAGAAACACTCATTGTTCTCTCTCTCTCTCTCTCTCTCTCTCTCTCTCTCTCTCTCTCTCTCTCTCTCTCTCTCTCTTCATTCTTATTCAAGTGGGTTATTTTATTTTCCCTTCCTCTGAACTGCATCATTGTTCCGAGAGAGGCTTTCGCTTTTCTGATTGTCATGAACGTACCTGGAAATGCTTACTTTATGCTTGTACCTGTGTGTTTGTGTGTGTGTGTGTGTGTGTACATACGTGCAAGTGCATAGACGAGTGTGCTTAAGTAGACGAGGTAATATATGCATGTTTGTGTATCTGGTGTCTGTGTGTGTGTGTGTGTGTGTGTGTGTGTACGCTGGAGCCACGCCCACGATCCCCCGCCCTTCGCCGCCCTCACACACGGAAGGGAGAGAGGGAGAGGCAGGAGAGGGGGGAGACACGGCCTTGGGTGGGTTCCGCGGTGTGACTTTGACTCCGTTAGATGAGTGTCCCCTTAATGGAACCCTTATGAGCCTTCCCAGCCTCTCATTGTGCCGCCTGATGCCTTGCTGATGACCGCCGCCCCACAGGTGAAGGCGGCAGGATAGCTACGACACACACACACACACACTCTCTCTCTCTCTCTCTCTCTCTCTCTCTCTCTCTCTCTCTCTCTCTCTCTCTCTCTCTCTCTTTACTATGCTGCACCTCATGCTTTAGATAAGGCTATATGTCGCTTATCCCAGACAGCCTCGTAAAAATCAGTAGGTTTACCGCGGTCTGTTCCTTACGTGCGTTGTCTTTCGTGTTCCCCCTGTGTTACATCTCATGCTTTAGATAAGGCTGCGTGTGGCTTATCGCAAAAAAAGCCTCGTAAGGATCAGTTAGTTTACCGCTGTTTGTTTCTTATGCGTCTTGCGCCTCGTGTTCCCTCAGTACCTCGAAAGTTACATAATCTTCAGACAACTCTCGCCTTTCACTTCCCTGTAAATATTGATACTAAATACCACATGAACTTATTACCAGGCTCCTTCGTCCTTCAAGAGTCAATAGAATGCGATACTGGCAATAATATATGCAACAGCAAGCAACACAGTTAAAATTATTCGAATTCTGTGATTTTCCGACTAGTAAGCCTTTTAAAATATTTCTGCGTCGATGGATAAACACATTATATACACGACAAAGTATTATATTCGTCCATTTACTAGCATATATAATCCTTTCTGTATACATTTTATCCTTCATTATGCGTACCTGATTCCCTTTACGACGTCCTATCACGTACATCTTTCCTTTGTCTTCGTGGTGGGCGGAGGACAGACGGGGAGGCGCGAGTCTGTTGCATTGTTTTGGTTTTTGCCTATAATTTTCTGGCATGCGCACTTCACGTCAAGATCTTTCTATTCATGATTTTATTTTGAGGGATTATTCAGCCTGGTAAAATGTTTGTCTCTGTGTGTGTGTGTGTGTGTGTGTGTGTGTGTGTGTGTGTGTGTGTGTGTGTGTGTGTTTATGTGAAGTAATGATAACAATAATGAAATTAGTTAGTGCCGTTTTTTTCTAATTACTACCACTACTACTACTACTACTACTACTACTACTACTATAACCACTACTGCTGCTAATATTACTACTGGTACTACTGCTACTACTGCTAGTACAACAACAACAACAACAACTACTACTACTACTACTACTACTACTACTACTACTACTATTACTACTATTAATGCTGCTTCTACTTCCTACTGATGCTACTACTACTACAACTACCACTACCAACTCTACAATCATGAACATCAGTATTGCAAAAACAAAGATAATAAGAATAATGACAGCCACAACAACCATCACTATCACAACAAAAACACAACATCTAAATAGCAACAACACACGACCATCAACATAAACACGCGTGACATAACAATACCAGCAATAATGTAGCACTAGACGACTCAGGGACGGAGGCAATACAGAAGAGCAGACGCACGGAGGGACGGACGGATGTACGTACAATGCGGCAATCAAATATGCTAATCGCGAATACCCGGCAAAAACAAACCCTCTTCACCTGTCTGCCCCGCCATTCACACGTGTGTTAAGTATACATTACCCAACAACCTCTCGAAGGCCATAGACACCAGGTGAGAATGACTCTTTCCTGCTGTCGATATCAAGGTCCAGGGGGAGATATTATATAGACGCCGCCTATCCTTGCCTCATACCTTGCTTCACTCTCCGCCTCACTCTGCCTCACACCTTGCCTCACACCCTGCTTCTCATCTTACCTCTCACCTCATCCCACATCCTCTTCAGGTGCGTGATAATGCTCGCTACCGTACAAGTCTGCCTGTCTCGCCACGTTAGGTTCTTGCAAGGTTGGTTTCGTGTGTAGATGACGCAATATAGACGTATAGGAAAGGGAAGACTGGAGGAGGAAGAGAAGAAGGAGGAGGAGGAAGTGACACGTTTGAAAGAGTTAAGGAGAGGAGAAGGTGAGAGTGGCGTGGAGAAACGGTCACTACTCATTTGTATTCGCATTGTGTGAGATGCTAAGTAAATGATAATATGTTTACCTCCTTTCATTTACCGCTTTGTCTACTTTTAAAGGATTAAGTTGAGGTTGCGATGCCTTGTCTTTCAGTGCCGAGTTATCTGTGGAGTTTTGCGTACTGTTAACACACACCATTTCCTTTTGTAATTGAATAAATTGATCTTTTGTTCTATTTGTAAAAAAGATATTTCTGTACATCCTTATTTGCTTTTCTCTTGATAAGTCTTATGGTGTGTTGTCTAAAGGATGGGCTCCCTCCTGTGTGTGGGTGTGGGTGTGGGTGAGTGATTGCGTGTGCTTCCGCATCATTCCCTGTGCATAAAAAAGGTCCTTCCGAGCAGCGAGGAAGGAGCAGGTGAGGCAGAAGGAGGAGGAGGAAGCCGAAGCGCTGGTGAGTACAGGTGTTGGTGAGCGGCCACGCGAAGCAGTTACTGTTGGTGCAAGTTGCGGTGTGATGAGCAGACGGTAAATAGCAGCTTCCGTAGCGCAGCTCACGGGTCCACTCCTGCAGGAGCTTATTACCAAATATAATACTACGCCATTTTGTTGTTTGAGCCGCCTGGCAAGTGTGAAAATCTGTGAAATAGCGTAAGGTCATCAGCAAGACGTGACATAGTGTGGGAACCAGCGCGGAGGAAGCACTGGTAAGGAATTTCATGCGCGATGTGGAATGGCGCCTGTAGCACCAAAAAAAATACAAAGGGAAAATAAAGATAAAATGAAAATAAGTAAAACGAAATATAAAGTGAATAAAAAGATAAATTGGCGACACAAAACAAAGAAGTAGTGTCTCAAATAAGGCTATTTGATTGTCTGCATTGATAGCATTGTTGTTTTCTTCCCGATTTCTGGCTCACAGAGGGAAGGGTGTCCGGTGCTGTCAGTTAGGAGAGATAAGAGGACATGTTTAGAAGGATGGATTGGGTACGGACACTAGGGTACACACACACACACACACACACACGGCCCGGTAGCTCAGTGGTTAGAGCGCTGGCTTCACAAGCCAGATGACCGGGGTTCGATTCCCCGGCCGGGTGGAGATATTTGGGTGTGTCTCCTTTCACGTGTAGCCCCTGTTCACCTAGCAGTGAGTAGGTACGGGATGTAAATCGAGGAGTTGTGACCTTGTTGTCCCGGTGTGTGGTGTGTGCCTGGTCTCAGACCTATCCCAAGATCGGAAATAATGAGCTCTGAGCTCGTTCCGTAGGGTAACGTCTGGCTGTCTCGTCAGAGACTGCAGCAGATCAAACAGTGAATTACACACACACACACACACACACAGGAAGCCAGCTGCAGTCACTGCATGAGTCCTTATTTCGCTACCAAATGAGTGGTTTTCTCACTGATGATTAGATCGTGTGTGTGTGTGTGTGTGTGTGTGTTGGGTGTATCCATAGAAATATTAATTCACAGAAATAAAAAGAAAAGTAGCATAAACATTGCTACGTAAACAACACACACACACACACACACACACCAGAAAGTAGCGTTGTTTCGTCCGGTCGCAAATATCAAAAGAAAGCTCCAAATTGGCCGGGATCCATGTTGTTTTGGAGTGTCCGGCGGTGACAAATGTTCGCGGTGTCTCCTGAGCATCTATTTGTCACCGGGAAAATAATAATTGAGTGAGCCAGGCACTTGGATGATGCATGAACACTATACCGGAGGAGGAGGAGGAGGAGGAGCAGGTGAAGGAGTGGTCAAGGAAAGACTTAGAGACTGACTGCGTGGTGTATATGTGATTATCAGGTGCGTGAGAAAGACAAAATGTAAGACTTGTGGCGGTGATGGTACGTATAGGTATTCGTGATTCTTGGTGTAGTAGTGATGTTGGTGGTGGTGGTTGTAGTTGTAGTTGTTCCTGTAGATGTGACAGTAGTTAGGTTAGTTGTATGTAGTGTGGGAAGGGAATCTCATTATGATTAGAAGAAGTAGTAGTAGTAATAATAATGATAATAGTAGTAGTAGCAGTAGTAGTAGTAGAAGTAGTAGTAGAATCTATGGGGATAGTTTTAACAATAGTATTAACAGTAAGACCATCAGCAGCAACAACAACAGGAACAGTCGCAACAGAAGCATGAAAGAAACCATACCACCACCACCACCACCACCACCACCACCAGGACTATAAGTTAAGCCACGACGAGCACGCGGAGGAGTAGGAGGAAGAGTTATGATGAGGAGGGAACGTCAGTACACACACACACACACACACACACACACACACACACACACACACACACACACACACACACACAGGTGCCGCCCGACAGGGATTGGAGCGACTAATGAGGCTGTCCTTCTTTTGTGCGAGCAGCGGAAGACAAAAACCGCGAGAAGGAACAAGCAAAGCCAAGGCAGAACGAAAACGGAAGAAGGAAACTGAAAGAAACCAAGAATACGAAGAAAAAAAAAACAAGGCGAAAGGAAAACCAGATGAAAAGAAGGAAAAGATTAAAACTGATCCCATTTCCTTCACTCCCTTAAACAAAAACAGTGCAAGGAGAAAAAGGGAAAAGAAGAAAACGGAAAATAGATAAGAATGAAACGAGGAAAAGGTTGAAACTAATAATCCTTTCCTCCCAAGTGACATTTATAGTGTGTGATGGTATTAGTGGTGGTATTAGTGGTGACGGTGGTTGTGTTGGTGGTGGTGAAGGTGGGTTAGCAGCGTGAAGTAATTGTCAAGGATGGGTGAATTAACGAGGAGACAGAGGGTGTAGGAGTGTGGCTTGGGCTGGTTGCTCTGACTTTCGAAGGGAGTAGAGGAGGGGAACGATTGAGGAGGGAGAGCCGTAAAGATGGGTGTTGGTGGAGTTATGGGTTATAGTGGGTGAACGGGAGAGAGAGAGAGAGAGAGAGATTATGAAGTGGATGTTAAATCTGAAAAGAATATGAAGTAAAGAATCAAATGAGAAAAATAGAAAAAATCAAGTGACAGTAACAGAGAGAGAGAGAGAGAGAAAGAGAGAGGGAGAGATGAAGGGTCTGGAATTAAGGGTTTGAACATACGCAGATGGTAATGGTGGTGTAGGTGGTGCCGAGGAGGTGAAGGGAGGCGAGTGAAAGGGGAAGGGGAATGGGAAGGGAAAGGATGGGAAGGTAAGACTAAGAACGGAAACACGATTGAGAAATGAAAATATTTAACAAAACAAAGAAATCTACTGGAAAAAAAAAAACAAGAAGTAAAAAATAGAAAGGTACCACAAATAAGAAGAAAATATATAGAAAAAATCGATAAAAAAAAAAGGGATAAAGAAAATGAAGATAATAAAACAGCGAAAAAAAAGTAGAGAAAATATATGCACGAATAAAATTTAAGAAACAAAAAAAAATGACTGAGAAAGGAAAAGAGCCAGAGGAAGTTAAATTAATAACAAACTGGTAAGATATGAAACAGGATATAAGAGAGAGAGAGAGAGAGAGAGAGAGAGAGAGAGAGAGAGAACAGGTATAAGAGAAAAGCACAAGGAATGGTAGAGAAACTAGGTAGAAAGGCAAAAAGAGAGAGAGAGAGAGAGAGAGAGAGAGAGAGAGAGAGAGAGAGAGAGAGATAAAGAGTGAGAATATTAACGAATATGTGAGATATGAAACTCGATATAAAAAGAATAGAGAAAAATATAAAAAACATAAAGAAAGGCAGCGGAAGAGAGAGAGAGAGATGGAGAAAGTTAAAATAATAATACACAAATGAAATATGAAACATGATCGAATATAATTAAACTGTAAGAAGAAAAAATAAGAAAAATGATACAGAAATTATATAGAAAAACTCAGAAAGATGTAAAAAAGGAAAGAATGAAGTGAAAATTATTGTACAGACTTGAGAAATGAAATAGAATAAAAAGAAAGCAGGTAAAGCAGAAACACACAACGAATATGAAGTAGCGTTGTAGAAAGTGACTACGAAAGAAAATATTAGAAAAGACAATGATAAACCTGGGCAATATAAAGCACGATAATAAAAAGAAAGCAGATATAAGGAAAATAAAGCAATAGAAAAGAATAACACAATGACAACACAATAATAACACCAACAACACAAGCAACAACAACGTCAATAACAACATCAGCAGGAACAACAAAAGGCAATTAGCGCCACACCAATAATGATAATAGCATTACCAAAGAAGAAGAAGAAGAAGAAGAAGAAGAAGAAGAAGAAGAGAGATGAAGAAAATGAATAATAGTGGTAGTAATAAAGTCGTGAATTACAAAACTGAAGGAAACAATATAATGGATAAGGAAAGGAAAAAAAGGGAGGGAAGAAATTAAACATGATAACAAACAAGGAATACGAAACAGACCAAAATTAGGAAAATTACTAATAAGAAAAGAAATAATACTACGAAAATTTGAACGATTAGCTGAAAAAAAGAAAGAAAAGAAAGAGAGGAAGTAAAGATCAAAACAACCAAAAGATATGACAGGATAAAAAAAAAAAAAAAAGCGAGGTCATAAAAAGAAAACAGTAAAGAAATAGACCCACAAAAATGTTAACGATTCGCTAAAAAAAAAAAATAAAGAAAGAAAAGGGAAAGAAAAAGAGAGAGAGAGGAAGTAGAGATCGAAACAAACATGAGATATGAGACAGAACAAAAAAAAAATAAATAGAAAAAAAAATCGAAGCAGGTAGCAAAAAGGAGATATATAAAAGAAATAAAACCACAAAATTTGCACGATTCGCATAAAAAAAGAAAAAGGAAAAGGAAAGAAAGAAAAAGAAAGAAAGGAAGTATGAAACAGGACAAGAATAACAATAATGAGAAGAAAAAAATAGACACAAGAGGAAAGCACAAGAAATGATAAAGAGACTAAGTAGAAATCAAATCCTGCGCCGAGCTTTTGACGTGATGATGACAAACGGCTGGAGATTGGCGGGGATGACCGTGTTCCCGCTCCGTGATTGGCTGTGATGAGTGTCGTTCTGCACCATGATTGGACAGAAGGCGTGGACTCTGGTTGGCTGCCTGGATTTTTATGATCTCCCTCGGGCTCTCACGTTCACAAATCGAGTTTAAGAGGAGAGCAGGAAGAAGAGGAGGAAGAGGAGGAGGAGGAGGAGGAAATATTATTGTGCGGCGGTTTCTTTTTATGTCTATTACACACATTGAAGTGCCTTATAAAAGTTACGGTGAGGAGTTAACAGTATTAAGACAGTACTGGTGGCCGTTTTGTGGTATGTCGTGTGTGTGTGTGTGTGTGTGTGTGTGTGTGTGTGTGTGTGTGTGTGTGTGTGGTCCTGTCCGTTGCCTTAAAATGCTTGTGGTGTTACTTTTTAATGTAATTGATCTTGATTCCTTCTCGAAAACTACTGCTGTTGTTGCTGCTATATTACTACTACTACTGCTACTACTACTACTACTACTACTGCTACTACTACTACTACTTCTACTACTTCTTCTTCTTCTTATACTGGTGTTGCTTCTACTGCTAAAGCTTCTACAACTATTATATCCATGCTGCTGCTATTCAACTAACAATAGCAACAACAATTACTACTACTACTACTACTACTACTACTACTACTACTACTACTACTACTACTACTACTACTACTATTTATGTTCTTACTATCCCTACCACCGTTATCTAAACTGCTCATATGATTTTCAGGACAGCCAGCAAACACACACACACACACACACACACACACACACCCGGTAGCTCAGTGGTTAGACCGCTGGCTTCACAAGCCAGAGGACCGGGGTTCGATTCTCCGGCCGAGTGGAGATATTTGGGTGTGTCTCCTTTCACGTGTAGCCCCTGTTCACCTAGCAGTGAGTAGGTACGGGATGTAAATCGTGTGTGCCTGGTCTCAGGCCTATCCGAAGATCGGAAATAATGAGCTCTGAGCTCGTTCCGTAGGGTAACGTCTGGCTGTCTCGTCAGAGACTGCAGCAGATTAAACAGTGAAACACACACATACACACACACAAGCTCAGTGGTAACGTCCTCTCATGTCACTTGGCAGGTTCGCGTCCAGTTCAGGTTACAGAGGCAGTCACTGTCCTTGACAAGCGGAAGGCTAGGTGTGGTGTGTGGAGGACTGGAGGTGCCAGGCTTAGCAATGTATGAGCTCTAACCTTTGTGTGGGAAGGTTTAGATGGCGATTATCATTCCAACACGTCATTCTTAAGACAGTGTTCTGAAAGACTTCCGTCCCTACCTCAACTGCTTTCAATAAGGTTTAGTTGAAGCGACACGGGTTTGAAGGACATTCTTACAGTTCTAGTGACAAATTAGCACGATTTTTTATACCATACACATGAGAAACACTTGAGAATCAGATTAATCATTTTCGTGGCGTTTGGAAATAGTGGTGCTGAGAAAACAAAGCTATTTCTGAACACGGATGTACTCTCTCTCTCTCTCTCTCTCTCTCTCTCTCTCTCTCTGAAATTGTCTCCCATAAGAATGCACCGTCTGCTTTCTCCTCTGTCCAATAGCAAGGAAGCATTTTTGTCTCCCATTCACCGCCTCCGCCAATAGCAAGCCCGAGTTTCCGCCTCTTGAGTTTCCCTTGGCCAATGAGGAAAAAACAACTCCCTGCTTGACCAATGGGAGAGGCGCGGCGAGGGAAACTACGGGATCATCAAGTCATTTGGGATTATTTAAACGGAGCTCCTGTTTTGTGATATTTCTTCTTCTAGCGTTTTCTATCTCTCTCCTCTCTCGAAGACTGACATGGCGTCCTCCTAGGTGTGTTGTGCTGCGTTGTTGTTGTGCTGTGCTGTGCTGTGTGATGTGGTGTGGTGGTGATGGTCATTATTTATTTTTCTTTCTTATATCTGTGTAATTTTGCTGACGAGCTGTGATGTTTGTTCGTTTTATCTATTAGTGTACTTTGCTGAGGAAGATGTGGTGTTTTATTCATGTTTGTTTATATATATTTTTTGTGGTTTCGAAAGGAGAACTGAAAGTAGATGTATGAGGAATCCAGAGAGAGAGAGAGAGAGAGAGAGAGAGAGAGAGATGGACGGCTCAAGCAAACATTGTGAAGCTATGACTAAAACAGCATAGGTAGAATAAAGTGAAACCCAGCAATAGGAACACCAGCAATACTAAGACAACGAAGAAAAACTTAAGAAATAATTGGTGAACAGACAAGAGAGAGGAGTAGGACACACACACACACACACACACATATACATCGTCCTAAGTATCATTTCGTATCATGTATGTAGTAATACTTGTAATTCCTGTCACACCACTGCATTTTTTCCTTTTCGTGGCTCTCAACTGACTAACTCCAAAGCACACACACACACACACACACACACACACACACACACACACACACACACACACACACACACACACACACACACACACACACACACACATACGGGGCTTTCTAAGGGTGCAGTGTTGTTTTACTTCCTAGTTTGCTGCCGTGCGAGATTTGGTCTTAAAAAGCGGAGGGAAAAGAGAAGATTGAGCAAAGAAGCAGCAGATTAAGTGATAACATTGTGGTAATTAGGTTTTCTTGTGGCTACCAGCTGTCATGAGAGCTGGAAATTTGTTTTAAGATTACGCAGCAATTCAAATACATATATTTTTTTAGAAGGAGTACAAGATAAAGAAATCATGTACAAAGTAACTTATAACGTTCTGGCATTTATATTTTTTTATATAAAGCAGCTGGGGTGAGTGTGAGAGATTTCTTGTCAGCATATGCAGTACGAATAAGAGTTTTTTTTCACAGCTCTCTCCCTTAGACGGAAGAGAAAATTAGATTTTAAAAAGCTGCTAAGTAAATTGTAATGTTCCGGTATTTAAATACTTTTATAGGTGGCAGCTGTGATCGGCGTGTGAAATTTCTTTTTTTGTTAATAATACAAAGTACAAATCAACGTTTCCTTAATTTTTGAAGACAGAAAATTTCTTATACAAAATGACTACAAGGTACATGAATGATAAGTATTTTATGATTGTTCTTTTTAGATGACAGCTGCTACAATTATGAAATTGATTTAAGACATCTTTTTTTTCAATCATTTTAGGAGAGATGAGGCATAAAAAGAATGACAAGTTAATTATAAAGATGTTTATTTAACTTCCATGATTGGCAACTACAATTATTTTCAAATTCTTTTTATGTATATATAGCACAAATGCTCACTTCTCACCCTTTCCTTTTCTGTCTTTTAGGGAAGAGGAAATTACTTATAAAAGTTGATGAGTCTCCAAATTATAACGCTTCATCATCTAATCTTCATCGCTGGAGGTTAGGATGATCGCAAAATTTATTGTAAGCATATATAATACAAAATATACACACTTTTTAAAGGGTACACCGGAAGGCTGTCATGTTTTGGCGTGAGTGGTGTCAGTTTCATGGAAGCTTCGGAAAGTATAAGAGAGGGAAAAGAGAGGAAGAGCAGAACACTGAGGCGACGGCACTTAAACGCTATCAGTGTTACGCGTCGTCTGATTTTATTGCCTGATTGCGAGCAGTTGATGAGCTCCAGATGTGCGGGACGGAGGTAAATGCCCGATAAGTCATGGAATGTTGTGCAAAATGTCAAGGAAGGGGAAAAATATGACCGCAGACGAGTCACTTTGAATAATGGGTTTTACTTGTATGTGTGTGTGTGTGTGTGTGTGTGTGTGTGTGTGTGTGTGTGTGTGTGTGTGTGTGTGTGTGTGTGTGTGTGTGTGTGTGTGTGAATGTGTAAGAGGGGGATGCGAGACTCAGGAACAGGAAATGTGTGTGTGTGTGTGTGTGTGTGTGTGTGTGTGTGTGTGTGTGTGTGTGTGTGTGTGTTGATGAAATGAGCATTTTTAAGTTTATAAGATTTTACGAGATACGAAAATTCTCTCTCTCTCTCTCTCTCTCTCTCTCTCTCTCTCTCTCTCTCTCTCTCTCTCTCTCTCTCTCTCTCTCTCTCTCTCTCTTTAAGCATACTCATCTGCAATCATATATTCATCAGTTCTTCCTTCCCTCGTACCTGTGTCTCTGCTCTTTCCTTACAAGCAAAATTCGTCTGTCTTTCAATTTCCTGCAGTCGTTTAAAGATTGAGCTCTCTGTAATCTTTGAGTCATTTCAGTCATTTTGCCAGCGTGTTGCTTCCCAGTTTGCCTTCTTGTCTGTCCATCTTTCCTCACCCTAGCCTCCGTAACCCAGGTGTGTGCCCGATTTTCCACCATCTCTCTCTTCCTTGTTTGTGCTGGTGATGAGAGACAAGAGTTGAAAATACTGTGATTCGTCAAGGTTTCAGTGTCCATTCCTCTGTTTTTTCAAGTTGTTTTTAATGTTATGTTACTTTTGTTTCCATTTTCAAATTACGATAGTTTAGTAAAGTTGTTGTTTTTTTGTTCATTGTAAGAAACGCCGTCATGTCTTAGAAAGTGGAAGTTACAGCTTTACCATTTAGAATTTGCAAGACATGTACAGTAAATAATTTTCGTCAGTTAGTACAGAGAGAAAAGGATTCATTTGCTAGTTTTATAAGAATGCGCTTATTGCAAACCCATGGTAACAGTAACGATGATGATGTTGATGGTGGTAGTGGTGGTGATATTACTAGAGTTAATAATAATAATGATAATAATAATAATGACAATGCATAGACGTACTTTATTTTACGTTTCCTACCTACTCTCCTCATTTTATTTATTTATTTTTTTTTTACCGAGTGTTGTTCTCGTCCTCCATTCTTGTCTCTTATAGCATTTTCATTCTTTCTCTCTCTTATACAACCCATCCTGTTTCTAGCTCCCCATTTTTGTTTTCTCATTCAATTTTTCCTTTCTCCTTTTCCATTATTCACGTAAACCGCATTTCGTTTTCTTTGAGTGTGTTATTTTACAACCACGAATACTATAACCTTATCCGGTGTTCCTTTGAAGAGACCACAACACAGTGAATGCAAATGGTTGGCCAGTATAGAGAATGAGAAGTGATTTGCTGCTGTGCGTCTCCCGTGATAAGAGTGATGGTCAAATTTGTAAAAAAGAAAAAGATAGAGAAGGAGGTGAAAACAGACACATGTTACGAGGAGAGTATCTTAATTTACCCACTTGTATCTTCCCATAACACCTCTAACTTGTCGAAACCTCTCAGTATAGAAAAGATTAAGAAGTTCTCGACAATGATAAAAAAAAATATACGTACAACTTTAAATAGTACTGAAAATTAGAGTCAAGAAAACAACAACAGGATTTCTAAGTGGAAGGGTTGAGCGGTGATGTTCCAGTTCCCAGCCGGCGACCTCCATTAAAGCCTGTGTATATTTATGAGACCATTAACAAACAAATGACAGTAATTACCCTATGGAAAGTCTGGACCTTGGAGAGCGAAGAGGAGGAGGAGGAGGAGGAGGAGGAGGAGGTATATGAGTAACCAAACTATAACCACCAAATGCACTACTGCTCTCTCTCTCTCTCTCTCTCTCTCTCTCTCTCTCTCTCTCTCTCTCTCTCTCTCTCTCTCTCTCTCTCTCTGTCCATCCATCCATCTAGGTTACTGTCCCACTGTCTCTCCCAGCACTCTCTCTCTCTCTCTCTCTCTCTCTCTCTCTCTCTCTCTCTCTCTCTCTCTCTCACACACACACACACACACACACACACACACACACACACACACACACACACACACACACACACACACCTGAGCCACCCGGTAATACACCACCCACTCATGGAGGGATGGGTGGCGCGGGAAGGAAAGGCAAGGTGGTGGAATTATTGATGTGTGGGAAGGCGAGGGTGGGTGGTGTCGTCAGTGGGGAGGGTTCTGCTAGCCATGTGTTGTTGTGGATAAGTAGAGAGAGAAAAAAAGTGACGTTGTAAGGGCGGGAAAATGATAACGTAGGTGCTATGTGGGAAAAGGAGAAAGGAAAGAGAGAGAGAGAGAGAGAGAGAGAGAGAGAGAGAGAGAGAGAGAGAGTAAAAAGGATAAAGGGAGGGAAGGAATGTAAATGAAGAACAAAATGTATTACCAAATTTAAAGAAAGAATTGAAAGATAATAAAAATGAAGGAATGAGAAGCGAAAGGAGAAAAAGTGAATACAAAAGAGAAGTTGTGCAGAGAGAGAGAGAGAGAGAGAGAGAGAGAAAAGGTGTTAAAGTTTAGTAATGAATAGGGTTATTTCTCACAGACGGAAGGAGGATATGTAGGTCAATAAAGTGGTGAGGCCATAATGGACTTGTGTGAGCGGGAAATGAAGACAAATAGATCGATGAGGGAAAATGAGAACAGATGAAGAAGTGTGTGTGTGTCTTACCTGTAGGCAGAACACAAGTGAATAGAGAAATGACAGACAGACTAAATGAAGAAGGATATTTATTGTTGAAGTTACCGAAGAGAGAGAAAAAGAGAGAAAGAGAGAGAGAGAAAACAAACAAGGCTGGAAATCAATGAAGAAAAAAAGATAAAAATTAATATCTGTTTCATCATAAGGCAAGAGAAATAACACAGAGGAACACAAAAGGAGAAACAATCAAAGGGGAATTCTTACAAGGTTGTTTGTGAGGAGCTAATTAAGACGAGATGGAAGGAAAAAATAGAAGGAAAATAAGAAAATAGAAATGGCAGAAGTAGAAAATAACAGCTGGGTACTGGAGAGGAAAGACAAAGAAGAGTATAGTGTGGAAGGAAGAACAGGATTGGCGACACACACACACACACACACACACACACACACACAGAGAGAGACACACGCCGTGGGAATATTGATCAATCTTTCATTACTCGAGTGAAGCAAAATTTTCACCCCACCCCCTGATACACGCACTCTCTCTCTCTCTCTCTCTCTCTCTCTCTCTCTCTCTCTCTCTCTCTCTCTCTCTCTCTCTCTCTCTCTCTAGGCGGAGTCCACCAAACACGCAGGAAAGGAAAGCGACACAAGAAAACAATAAGAGGGTATCCACTGTCCAGCCTTTTATTTTCTTGTCATCCTGGTGAACCTTTGCGGGGAACCTGCCTGCAAGCACTCGTGTCGCAGTGCATGGTCGTCTTCATCGTCGTTGTTGTCGTTGCTGTTGTTGTTGCTGTTGTTGATGTTGATGCCGTGGTTTTCGTCTTCGTTATATTGAGGTGGTGGAGGTTGTGGAAGTTGTCGTCATCACTGTTGGTAGTGGTTATGGTGTCATTACTTTCAAGATACAGCTTCATTTCCCTTGTAGTATGTAAGTGAAGAGGTCGAAAATGATCACTGTTATCAGAGAGAGAGAGAGAGAGAGAGAGAGAGCAGGAAGTTAAGTCAAGCGAAAACTATATAGAGAAGAAAATCATAGTTTTGGTGAGGACTGCACACTACCAAGACTTCTTCGGGGAAATCACAAAGAAAAAAATATATATATATATATATATATATATATATATATATATATATATATATATATATATATATATATATATATATATATATATATAAATATAATCAGAAACTATAACAAAATTATTTCATTTCCTGTAGTGTAAAGAATCGACGTGTTTGCCGCAAGTCTAAAAAAAAACGTGAGCTTTTTCGAAGATTACTGATTGAACAGGAAAAAAAAACTTTTTATTTCAATTAAGAACCTAAAAAGTACTTAATATCTGAACAGCAGTGCCATAGAAAAGGCAAAATTAGGAAGTTCTGTATACAAAGTTGCTATGATGAACATTAAACTAAAGAACTTCAACTGTAAAAAGAAAGACAACTGCTGAAACTGAACAAATTGTAAAGAAAAAACAGAATAAAACTATGCCGCATGAAGGAAAAAAACATGATCATAATGGAAAGTTATGAAGCTTCGTAGCGCGTGCCGACTCGTTCCCGGAGCTGTGAGGGTTTGCTCTGCGGGTTTGAAGCTCCGACACCCTTCATCATGAGGCTCCGAGACTCCAGTGGCCGACACCGCCGCTCCTCCCTGTATGGCTACCCCTCGGTGAGTGAAGGGGGGCGGGGCGGAGAGAGGGAAGGGTGAGTGAGTGAGAGAGTAAAGGAAGGAAGACTGTGGTGAAACTGGAGAAGAAAAGGAAGTGATGAAGGAAGAAAGAAAGAAAGATATACTGTCTGAACTTTTCTTTAGTGTGTGTGTGTGTGTGTGTGTGTGTGTGTGTAATTTGTGTTTCTGTTTGCATGCCTCAAGTACGTGCTTCGTGTATATGTGCGCGATTGCAGGTGTGTGTGTGTGTGTGTGTGTGTGTGTGTGTGCTTCTTCCAGTCGCCCACCAGGAGGCAGCAACTCAGGTTCTGGAGGTAAGAGTATGATGAAGTGTGTGTGTGTGTGTGTGTGTGTTTGTCGTGCCACCTGCTGCGTGAGACTGTGACTGAGTCACCTGGGCCTCGTCCACTCACCTGGTGCGAGCACAGACAGCCAGGCAGGTGATTATTGGTAGGTAAAGTCTCATATAACTTAGCCACCCATTCCCTGAGGAACCCCAACATGTAGAAAACTGAAACTTCAGTGAAGTAATTCATAAGGTGATTGCTCTTTGGGGATTGCGAGAGTAAGAGAAAGCTCTATTTACTAATGTGACTTTTGATGACGCACAACACGTCGCGCAGCGTTTATGAGATAGTAACTTAATTGTTGTTGTTTTATTATGATCATATCGATAAAGTATGGATTTTTTTTTATTTTATTGCATGTATTTTTCTTGTGCAGTGAAGGATGTGTGTGCATTGTTTAGTGTAAGACATGTACATAATTTTACATGTTCAAGCAATACTGCTCACACAATGAAAAATTTAAGAACGTAAATCTTTGTCACTTTTAGTGTTTAATTTTACATGTATGGCGTATAGGGATGCAAGACAATGTTTTGTGAGACAATTTAGACTTGTGTTTGCTTCCTTCATGTAGTTTTGCTGGATTACGGACGAAAATCAAGACATAAAAGAAAGCTTAAACAAAAGCAAAGTCAAACCTTCACTGCATATTTGATATACACAATAAATACTCTACTCTGCAAGTTTAACACAACAAGTAACTTTCTTGAATGAACAGACAAAGAGATACAAAAGGAAGAAACAGAGAAAAAATAAAATTTAAACTTATGATAAATCAAAACACTTAAAACAAGAACATACATAACCAGAACTTTTCTCAAACTCATACGCACACAAACTTCTCCGTGGTGAAGAGGCAGAAACACAATGACAAAAAAAGAGAGGGATAAGAAAAACATAATGAACGTAATACAATAACTTTGAAGGTGATACAACGGGTCTCGCCTTTAGAGCGAGGGAGAAGAAAGCGAGAGGACGAAGGTGAATCATTCTTGGCCATTATCTCGAGACACGGCCAGTCATTAAAGAAGATAATTAGGGGACAATTAAGAAGAGGTGGTAATTATTATAGTTCCCCTTGCTGGTGAGTAAGTAGGGGAAGGGATGGGGAAGGAGATGGAGTACACTGGAGGAAGGGAAGGGAAAGGAGGGGAGTGAGAGAGGAAGAGGGTAGGTGATGAATTATGATGTGAAGATGTGAGATGAGGTGAGGGAGAGGTGAAGGAAAACCAGGAAAGATGCACGAGAACTGAATAGGAAAGAAAATTATAGCTTGAGATGAAGGAAGGGAAATAAGATGGTGAAGATTAAAAGGGAAAGGGAGAAGGGAAGCTAAATAAGGGAAGGAGAGAGAGAGAGAGAGAGAGAGAGATCCCGCTAACCACCCTCTCCTTGTTTTCTCCACACAGTCGACGTTGCTGCCCTCTGGTGGCTCAGTGGGAGGCATGCGGCCCAGGGTCAACAAGCTGCAAACTCTGGAGGCCAAGGTGAGTGTTACTGTTGTCATCACTGCTGTTATTGTTGCTCTTACTGATATTGATAGCTTAGTGGTTGCAAGAAAAGGAGGAGGAGGAGAAGGAAGACCAATAGGTAGAGGAGGAGAAAGAGGAGGATTTTTTTTTTTTTACGTCCTTTTTGTTGCTATAGATCAGACGCCCTTCTACATAAAAAATAGTAGTCGTCTTAGTAGTAGTAGTAGTAGTAGTAGTAGTAGTAGTTGAGAAAGTAATAGTAATCATCATAGAAGTAGCTAGAGAAGGAGGGAAGAAAAACAATAACAAGAATAACTAAAACAAGAGCAAAAACAAGAAGTGGTAATAGTTTTAGTGCAGAAGAAATATTTCGTTCTTTCAGTTAAAGCCAATATTTTTCTTTTGACTACATACCAATTTCCATGTTGGTTGAACTACCCTATATCTTAGAGCCACGTAGTGATCTGTATGATAACGTTCTCTGAGACACCATCATGAAGGCTTCTCTATGTAAATCGCATCAGAATAGAAAAAGAGGAAAAAATGCAGTACACAATTTTGTTTTACTTTTTTTTATCAATCTACTGTGTCCTGCATTTTTTTCCTATTATTAGCATTATCATTACTATTATTATCATTATTATGTTCGTTTTTTATGTGAAGAAGAGGATGTGGGAGGAATATAAACTCGGATGTGGCAGAGGTGGAGACGGCAGCAGCGGTGGCAGCGATGGTGGTGGTGTTGGTGTTGGTAGGAAGGGCTGTGGTGATGATTATAGCGATTACAAAGGTGGTTGCTGCCGTGGTGGAGGTGGGTGGTGCTTTTGGGTGTGTTCCTAAGTGTATGTACCAACTTGGAGACGGCGGAAGTGGTTTAGCTGTAGTAGAAGTAGTAGTAGTAGTAGTAGTAGTAATCATAGCAGTAGTAGTAGCTCTTGTTGTTGATGGTGCCGTTGGGTCATGATGAAGGACAAGAAGGAAGAGCACAAGGAGAGGAAGGAGAACAAAGAGACAGAGAAGAAGAAGGAGAAGAGATGAGTTATTGATGTGGGCGAGGCGTGAACCCACAAATATTCCCACAGTTCCATTTTTCGCTTAAATTTGAGGTTTTGCGGCAAATGACGTTGGTTATCGAAGTGGTTGTCACGCAGGCCAGCACGTTAGCGGCTCTCTTTACCCTTCTCTTCATCTCGTTTTCTTCCTTCTGTATTTTCTCTATTTCTTCTTTTTCTTTCCCCGGTGACTGCGCTTTCATTCTTCCTTAATTCTCCCCGTTCAATTCTTTCCTCTATATTTTTCTCTCCTTCTTTCTCCCAGATTACGTCTATGCCTCCCGACTTGGTGTTAAAATCCTCATTTTTTTTTCTTCTTTTTATTTTTTTTCTCCTTTCTTTTTCCACGTTAACGGTTCACCAAGCTTTCTCTTCCTTTCGTTTCCTTCTTCGAGACTTCTCTATCTTTTGCAAACTTCCTCCGTTTCTACTGGTTCCTTCTATTATTTTTTTCTTTTCTTTTTTTCGTTTTCTCATTTTTTTTTCGTTTTCTCATTTTTTTTAATTCTTTCTTTCTGTAGTTAATATTCTCTTTGATTTTATTTATTTCAGTACTAGGACTAGTAGGAGCAGTGGTAGTAGTAGTAGTAGTAGTAGTAGTAGTAGTAGTAGTAGTAGTAGTAGTAGTAGTAGTAATAGCAGTGGTAGTAGTAATAGAAATAATGTGTGTGTGTGTGTGTGTGTGTGTGTGTGTGTGTGTGTGTGTGTGTGTGTGTGGTGGGTGGGTGTGTGTGTGGGTGTGTCCAAGAGTGAGTATACATATTAAGATTGTATATGAGGTTAGAGAGAGAGAGAGAGAGAGAGAGAGAGAGAGAGAGAGAGAGAGAGAGAGAGAGAGAGAGAGAGAGAGAGAGAGAGAGAGAGAGAGACATTCGGCGAGTAGTGTATGCTCATGTAAGCGTTCGTGCGTGTACGTGTAAAGAGAACGTGTGTACTTACTTGCGGATCCTCCCGTCAGTCCAGTCCCATCACACGTACACAGTCCCATCACACGCACACAGTCCCATCACACACACAGTCCCATCAGATGCACACATACACAGTCCCATCACAAGCACACAGTCCCATCACACGCACAACAGTCCCATCACACGTATACAGTCCCATCATACACACACAGTCCCATCACACACACAGTCCCATCACACGCACAACAGTCCCATCACACGCATACATTCTCATCACACGCACACAGGTCTCATTAATCAGTTTGTTTTTGTTTTTTTCTGCCTCCTCCTTCATTGTTTATCTAATGTTTACAATATCTTTATCTTCTTTTATCTTATTTTCTCTATTCTGGCACCTATTTCTATTTATCAACTACTTCTTTATTATCCTCTTCTCTCTCTTCCACATCTTTTATTTATCTCTGTCTATTGTTTCTTTATTATTTTTCTTCACCTTTAGCTCTCTAACTTTATCTATTCTTCAGCTCCACCATGCTTACACTTTAGTATTCCTCCACTTTGATTTCACTTCTATTCTTCTACTTTATTCTACCATATTGTGTCTTCCGCATCTCTATGGTTATTTTAAACATCGTGTCAGGACGATTCTTTCCACATGGCTGTTTTCTCCTCTTTACCTTTTTTTATTATTTTCACGTGATATTGGTTAGCAAAATACGCATAGCTATTGAGGAGAATATCAATTTTTTTTTACCCTTGCCTAGAGTTCTTGTAAGCAAAAAATAGGAAGAGATAAAGAAATATGTATAGAATAGAAAACTTTCCAAAATGAAGACTTAATTCCGTATCGATTTCACGATGTTCCTGGCTCTCCAACATTCCAGTTCACGTCATAGGAGGGGGAGAAAAACATAAATACCCTGTTCTCCAACATTTTTAACCACCTTTGTAATACCTCTCGCTTCTCATGTCCAGCACAGCAGTAAGGTAACGTCCTGCACTGCGCGAAGACCTTGATATCTGAAATGCAAATGACAGATGTGATTTTGTTTGACTACCTTCAGATAATGAGACACAAGATTACATAGACACTCATATTGTTCTAGTAAAATTATAACTCAACTTTTCTACCAGACTATTTTGTTAAGGTTCAGAAAAAGTCTTAAGCTAATTGATGAAGTGTGTGATTGATTGTGTGAAGGGTCATCTGTACTCCATCCAACTACATCACAAGTGTCTCGAGCTAGTGTAGTCTTCCTCCTGGACATAACAACGAGTAATACTACATGCTTCCACCGACTTCCAATCAGCGGACATTCTCCAGTCTCACATACTCAGACGCTGTATTTCTTCTCCTACTTTCTTCTTTCTGCTATTTTCATGACTACTATTCTTCTGAAGCTGCTTATCACATGCGTGCCTCCCTTCTTCCCTTCCCTCCCTCACTCCCTGCCTCCCTGCCGCCCCGCCCACGCACACGTTTCGCTTGCACAACACGTTCAGCGATTCTTTCCTACTCATATTTAAGCAGCGATGTTACTGGCAATCTCTCGCTCACACTGCCTTTCATCATTTTCCTCCTCCTCCTCCTCCTCCTCCTCCTCCTTTTCTTCCTCACGACGTGGACTTTCAAGATGTCTGGTGTCTTGAAAACTAAATCGCCTTTATGCACGCCGCTGAAAATTTTCTCCGCATACACATTCATATTATTTACCATAGCATTATTTGTAAACCTTTATAATTCAAAAGTTAACCTAAGACTTCTATTTACTCCTGGCATGAAAATATGTTCTTGCTAGATAAACGTACATATATATTTAAAGGCGACATTTAAACCACCACTAGTAAATAAGTGACAAAAAAAATCCAATGAGAGAAATACTCTTCCACTTCAGCTCAGCATTAATCCATTGGAAGTATTGTGTTGTCAAGACGTGATAACCTCACAAGTTCCTACTGAATAAACACACAACAACACAACAACAGGATGTACTTCTTTTGCTTCTTCACCGATAGAACTTAACTTTTTTTTTCCCTCATTCCTAGTGAGTTTTCGTCTTTCGTTGTATGTTTTCTGCAGGATGAAGATTACCAGATCGTAGATTCGCGTCTTATCTTCTTCAATAACCCGAGGATAGCCTTGCGGTGTTTCCGAGCGATAATACATTTTGCTCAGGCTTCTCGTCAAACTTTTCAACTTTTGTTTCTGGTTTTTCTTAGTGTAGCTCACCTGCTTGTTAGTTTTCATGGTTAAGAAGAAAGGTTATCCCTATCATTCTTCCTCCTCCTCCTTTTCAGCCTCTTCCTCCTCCTTCACTAAGAGAGGAGGAGGAAAAGAGAAAGAGTAAGTGGTGAGCGTCTTTCGTCCATTCCTCCCGTGTTGCTCAAGTCTCTGGGAATCTGTTTTGCTGCGTGCTGATGAATGACACCGGCAAAGTTGTAAAGAATCTTATGTATTGGTGGTGGTCGCGTCTTTGTTCATGTTTCCTCTATTTTCTCTGTTTTCTTCTGTTCTCTCTTTGTTCGCTTTTTTTTTCTCTGTGTAGTTCTCTTTTTTCTCTTTTCTTACATTTCCTTTTTATTTCTCTTTCTTTTCTGTTTTCTTCTGCGTCCTCTTTTCTTTTTCCATTTCGCTGTTGTAGGCTTTGATTTTCTTTCTTGTATCTGTTTTTTTTTTCTCTTCTTCCTTATTATATGCTTTCCTTTTTTCTCATCACTGTTTCTATTTTCTATTTTTTTTCACTTCAATAACTTTTTTAATATTTCTTTTTATACGATTTCACTTGTTTCTATCCTGTTTCTATATTCTCGACTCCTTTCTCTTCTTTTCACTCTTCTGGCTTTTCTCTTCTCTTATCACCGTCTTCGCAGTTCCCTACTCATTTGTCTTTCTCTTCCTGGTTATATAATTTCCTTCTCTTTGTCTTCCGTGCCTCTGTGTTCCCTGGTCTTTTCTCTTCTCGTCTCTTCTCATTCCTTTGTTCTCGTCTCTTCTCCTTATCGTATTATCTTCGTGTAATTACAATTCTAATGGTATACAGGCTGGTTTGGTCCTTGAGATTTGCACGTGTGATAGTAAACAGCCCCATCCTATCTCTCTCTCTCTCTCTCTCTCTCTCTCTCTCTCTCTCTCTCTCTCTCTCTCTCTCTCTCTCTCTCTCTCTCTCTCTCTCTCTCTCTCTCTCTCTCTCTCTCTCTCTCTCTCTCTCTCTCTCTCTCTCTGTGTGTGTGTGTGTGTGTGTGTGTGTGTGTGTGTGTGTATATTTAAGTATATATGTATTTTTTTTACTGATAGTATTATAATTATTCACGCTTCTATTTACCCGAGTTTGGTACATAAGAGGGCCTCAACATGCGTTTATTGTCTCCTTAGAGGTTAATTAAAGGTTCATAATAGAGCCTTGGCCTATTGAACATTGGCTACATAACACCAACAAATATTAGTATGTAATGTATTGAATAGCCAATAAAATATATCAATATCAATATTTGTGTGTGTGTGTGTGTGTGTGTGTGTGTGTGTGTGTGTGTGTGTGTGTGTGTGTGTGTGTGTGTGTGTGTGTGTGTCGTTTAATATCTCAAAAAAAACTGTTATTTAAGTTACTTTTTCAGAATTTTGGCGAAGGAAATGAAAGAAAAATGTAACGAATTGATAAAAAGCATAGAAGGAAAAAAAAAAAGGGAAAATTATAAAAAAAAATTAAAAGAAAAAAATCTGTATTATTACACACACACACACACACACACACACACACACACACACACACACACACACACACACACACACACACACACACACACACACACACGACACATGGACGGACGGACGGACACAGACAGACAGACCAGACGCGGACAAATGCAAGTGGAAGTAAACTAATTAACTGAACCGAAGACAAAAACAAAAAATAAAACACCAAAAGAGATAAAAAAAAAAAAAAGAGAAAAGATCAAATGTAATTCACGAAGAGAGGAAAATTAGAGAAGACAATGGCGCAAGGTGAAATAGAGTGGAAGGAAACTGTAAGTGGAAGTGAAGTGAAGTGAAGTGAAGTGAATGGTGTGAGGTGTTGCTGCCCCGCTTCAGGTTAATTAGGAGACGCTCACAGGTGGGAACTTGAGAGAGAGAGAGAGAGAGAGAGAGAGAGAGAGATTTTGTTTTTCTAGTTGTAAATCTGCCTTTCTCTCTCTCTCTCTCTCTCTCTCTCTCTCTCTCTCTCTCTCTCTCTCTCTCTCTCTCTCTCTCTCGTTATCTTTTTAATTTTACCTACTCTCATTGGCTTTTATTCTCCTCCTCCTCCCCCTCCTCCTCCTCCTCCTCCTCCTCGAGTCATTCAAGAATCATAATTATTGCATCCTATCTTATCTTGGGTTCTTGCTCTGGTTCTTTTTTGTTTTGTTCTGGTTATTCTTGTTTTTGTCCTTGTTCTCATCTTTTCTCATCCTTTAACTTATTTCTATTTTTCTTTTTCATTGATAATATTTTGATCATTGGTACTGTAAATATGTTCGGCAGTCAGAGATACTCGTACATACAAGACGTGGAAAACTTTGGGTATCATTTTAAATTAAGGTAAAGTCAGGGGGGGAAGAATAAGGAGAGACGAATCTTGTCTTTAAGTAATATAATTTGTGATTTCATATGCTTTTTAGTAAGTTTAAATGATAACAGAAATAACGCTGAGAATTAAAAGAAAAAACGCATTCACTATTAATTACAGTTTGACGCTTGATACTTCACTGGAGTAATTCTATATAATTTCAAAAAGCTAGAATGGAATGCAGGGATGTGAGGTTTGGGTAACTGCGTACTTCATTCCAGATGCGGTCGCTGGTTTCATGTTCTTTTTTTTCAGAATTACAATACAAATTTGCCACAGATCATTTGTGTCACATTCAGGGAAAATCCATTGAAGTCAAAAAGAAATACACACGTATGCTAATCAGATATTGCAATAACTTCACATAACTTAAGCACGGACGTTAAAGGGCAGTGGCGGGAAACACGTAGTCCAGTGAAGTCTGGTCCTTTCCCTCAGTTCTTAGGCGACGCGGTGGTCCAGGCTATTGACCTCAACCTAAAACACAAGGTCATCTGTTACATCATCCCCCGGTTACCCAAATTACTGTCCATAGGCATCATGTTCGGTAACCCTTGCCAGCCGTCCCAGCAGGCTTCAATCTATGCAGCTGACGGATGATGGGTGGGGAGAACGAGAGGTAAACTTATTGTGTATATCGTAAAAGTCTCGTGCTTTAAAACACTCTGAACTATTTCCCGAAGTTACATGATTGGTCGGATTCTCATAGATGTTTTTTTTTTCCTATTGGTGATGCAAACTCGTTCCTAAATCTTTGCTAGACTGTCCCTAGAATCATGAAAACATCGCTCAAAGTTCCATTAGTGAAAAGAAAGTAGTATTGATAAGACATAAGTCGGTATTCTGAAGCGCTTTGCTCTCTCATCACGACTATTAAAAAAAAAAATAATAATGGTTGGGTTTTCAAGGGTTTTTCCGGTTAATAATGTAGAAATCGTATCAGTCCATCACTAGACTTAAAAAAAAAAAAAGCCACTTTCACTGCTACAATAACCCTTCTTTAACTTTCCTAGCACTGAAAAAAGTTGTTTGCATAGAGACATCAAACAGGAGAGAGAGTAAAAAAAAAGTCGATGAAGTCTGTTATACGCTTAAGAAATACTTTTTGAGACCTTAACACACAAAAAAGTTTCAAATATGTTATAGATACTGAAGAGGGCGATAAAAGTCTATGTAATTTCATATAGTCTTTTGAAAGCAGTCGGTATGCATGCAGAGATATTGCAGTATATGGTCCTCAGAACGTTTAACCTCTTCAGTATCGAGATGCAGTTTTAACATGAGTTTTGGATGTGATTCGGCAATTTTACTGGACGTCAGATGGTTAATGGCCTGAGTCTTCACTATTTTAATCCCCACGTAAGTTTCTGAAGCTGTGTAAAATCACCAAATAGTAAACAGAATAAATATGAAAACATGTCCTGGCATTGAAAGGGTTAAGAATGTGATCTCATGCAGGAATAGTGGAAATTGACGATGGCATTTGCGAATATGTGAATAGCGTGGCCAAGAATTTCAGGAAACACGACACACGAAAAAAAAAAAAAAAAGTAGAGAAGGGTGAAGTGTTTGGAAGAGCAAAGTTCAATGGATAGATGACCACATACTCGTACCTTTCCTCGCCGCCAGCTATCTTGAAGAATAACTAGTAATTTAACTGGATTAAGAAAAAATGAGGGTGCTCTTCGGAAAATTACACGGTTAGCCACATTCGTCTTGGGGAAGTGTCTCGTCTCCTCCCTTTTCCCACCTTAATCCTCCTCCTCTTCTTCCTCCTCCTCTTCAGGGCGTCAGGTGGAGCTGCTGGGAGGGAGGAGTGGGTGTCATTGTTCTATTGTCGTTGGCGCGGCGAGGTGTGTTAGTGAAAGGTCCGTGGTGGCGAGGCGGGAAGCACAGGGTGGGGGTCCTCAAGCTTATGTAGGCAGGAGACGGTTTGCCGCGGGGCGTGAATGACGGGATGTGCTAGTGAAAAGGTAGTGATAGTGTTAGGGTGTTTCTAGTAGTAGTAGTAGTAGTAGTAGTAGTAGTAGTAGTAGTAGTAGTAGTAGTAGTAGTAGTAGTAGTAGTAGTAGTGATAGTAGTAGTAGTAGTAGTAGTAGTAGTAGTAGTAGTAGTAGTAGTAGTAGTAGTAGTATTAGTAGCAGTAGTAGTAGTATGAATAACTTCTTTATTAAGCTTCAGCAATCAATTTTTTTCATATAATATAAAACTTGCATACGAATTAACACTGGACAGATGCCGTTCATATACATAAACTATACTCTATTTAGTGAATTTAACAGAACAACATTTTACTTGATTCTTTACTACGCACCTCACTCACTTTTGCCTATTTTTGTTGCTGTTATTCGAAATGTAAAAGTAATGCAAACAAACGAACAACAAACTTCTATTCTATTACATTACGTATATATTTAATCATGCTTCACCAAAATTACAACACGAGTTTCCTATTCTTAGATACACTTTCCCATTCAGTGTTTACAAAGCCCACTACAAGTAATTTCGTTAAAATAAATGACATTAGATTAAAAGTTATTTTTTAGTTGATATACGACTATTTTCCTTCCGCAGTGAAATGAGACTAATGAACAACGAACTGCTATGATCACAAAAAAATAAACGGCACACGATGTAGAAATAGACACACACACACACACACACACACACACACACACACACAATACAAAGTGACACAAGTAAATCAGGTGATCTCAGAGTGAAAGGGTGAAGGCGAGAGATAAGAAAGCGAGGGTAAATAAACACGGTGAGGTGAAGCCATAATGTGTTTCCCGCCGCCGCCACCCATCACACACACACTGACGTCACTCCGCACACACCACTCGGCGCCACCCATTGTGCTGCGTCCGTGGAGTGGTACGTGGGATGCAGATTTCCACTTTTTGCAGCAAATGGTGTGTGTGTGTGTGTGTGTTGCTGAAGGCTGGGAGCGCGTCATATTTCGACACATATTTACTGAAAGGGCTTCGCATCCGTTCTATGAGGTCGTTGCAGAGAAATGTACGTACATGGTAAAAAGAACAGAAAATATGTGGGGCAGAGTAAGTCACATAGAAGTGTCACATGCAGTAATACATGGCACATCAAAAACTGGCATTTCATTTTAATTTAAGCAAACAGTTTTTGGGTGCCAAGCTGATCTAACCTCATACACAGTATAATATTTTTGTAATTTACCATTGACGGCATTTATTGGAATATTTTTTCCTTGTTTCCTTTTCTTCAGTGACACTTTTTACTTTGAAATTTTTCCTCGCTCATAATTTTTTTTAAGTAATCTGCGAGACATGCGCACGTAATCTTCATTCCTTGCCTCAAATGATAAGTAGCACATCGATGTCAACACAGTTTTCTCTTACATTCTCAGGTATATAACCACTCAGGAATAAAACTTAATTAACATTCCTCAGTTTGATCAGATGCAGTAGGTACACTCAGCCAATCTGTGCTGGTGTGAACCACTGAACCGAATGATTCATGTGCTATGTAAGTCCTTGATTGACCTTGGATGGAGTGTCTTCAAAGTTTATTCAAATGTGGTTGAAATTCAGCATACAATAATGAAATAAACCACAGACAGCAGCAGCAAAAAGGTGATGTTCATTTATCTTACTACCTGTTATTATATTTTCGTTCAGTAAATCGTCTAGCAACATTCAAACAAGCCATGTTGTCTTTAGGTGTCAAAACGTCAAGTCAGGTCACCATTATCTCGCCTTATTGTAGTAGAATTATTCTGTCGTTCTAAGAGTGCTGACAGTTGTAAAAGCACACAAAATTTCATCCAGAAAAGTATATCGAAAAACAAGTGAATTCATTGCTGGAGGAATGAATAATAAACAAACATCTTGATAATATTCTTATATAAACTCGCAACGTACCCAATTATCCAGCAACTCTGTGTGCGACTGTCTGTGTTCATCACGGGTGTGCATGCAGACGAATATGGGTATCAGGTTACCGAAGTAGTAGTAGTAGTAGAAGTGGTAGATAGTGTACATATACTTCATGTTCACAATTCCGGAAAAGCACGAAAACAAGAACTAGCTTATAATCATTCTCTCCATCTCTCTATTCTTTCCTCCAATCCTGCCCTATTCCTTTTTCTCGCTCATTTACTCCCATTTACGGAACCAGCACTGAAGTGGGCCTTTTTTTTTTTAATATTTTGTTGCCCTTGGTTGGCTTCTCTCCTGCATTAAGAAAAAAAAATCCCGCTCCTTCTCTATTTTTGCTCTCGTGTGATCTATTTTACTCTTGAGTCGTTCTGTCTTTTTTCGAATCCCTTTCTCTTCCAATCCCTTTCTCCTCGCTCACGCAATGGCAGCGTAAATGGTCTTGTGGGTGAGCGGAGAGACGGATCACGCGCCGCTGACTGGCACTCAATTCCTCTGGCAAGCTGCGGTGATAAGATCTTGGTCTGGCTGTCCTCTTTGAGCTGGAGACAAAAGAAAACCAGCGCGAGAAAGGGATCATTCAAACAACGGAAAAGAAAAGGGAAAGTGCATTCTTGGTGGGGTTCTCTCTCTCTCTCTCTCTCTCTCTCTCTCTCTCTCTCTCTCTCTCTCTCTCTCTCTCTCTCTCTCTCTCTCTCTGACTCGAAGATCAAGGGAGGAGATGACAGTTCTTTCTTTCCATTTCCCCAAAAATAAAGACGCGTGTGTGCAGCCATCTCTCTGTCTGTCGGTGTGTCTGTCTGTTCGTGTGTTCGTTTGTGCTCACTTTACACGCACGTCAGGTCTTGCAACACACACACACACACACACACACACACACACACACACATCACACTTACTTACTTATATTGAGTTACACATTGCACGCACGCACCTCCACACACACACACACACACACACACACACACACACACGTAATCTGAAGTGCTGGTATGAAATGGGAAGCTGTCACATTTTACAAGATTACGTAGTGAATATAAACGACTCCATGTGAGAAAAGTTGTAACGTTTATCTCGAAGCTACTAATCTGCGGTGCGTGCGGCGGGGAAGAGCTTGTCCCTCCCGCGTGAGCTGCATGCACTCAACAGTTTGGTAAGAGTAGTAAGGGGAGTCGCTGAGGAGTCCTTTTATCTTTCCACCTCACGACTTGTTGGACGGACAGGAGAGTGGAGATGCAGCAAAAAATTAATTCAACTAGAAGCGAGTTTTCTTTACTTTTTTTTCTTTCTCTCTCTCTCTATCTCTCGCGCACCTCAGACAACCAGCCAGAACCGTGTGTTGCTTTTTGCCCCCTCCGTGGACTTTTAATGGTGCGTGGCGTGGCGTGGCGTGGGTGTTCCCGTCTTGTTGATTAGTGGATCTCATTAATCATCTCCAGGCTGTTCGTATCGTATTGTACGTATATGGATCACTCGCATTGCCTTATTAGATCTTGGATTTGGAAAAAATAAATTAATGCAGTAAGTCTATTTTAAGATACATTTAATTCACTTAACTAATTTTACTACCTGGGAAGAAAAATGGAGGAACGAATGTCACTGTTGTCATGTTTTACAACACTTACAACCTAAACTGATGCTTCAACCTCGTGTATGATGAAGTAAAGGAAAACGAAGACAAGAGTTGAGCAAATTCTAAATCACATCGTTCGCATTGATGCCAAGGCGATGAAGAGATTGTGAACTGCATTGCACAATTTTATCCTTTCCTTTTTTCCTTCCTTGTCATTCTACTCAATTATCCTTCCTTTATTCATTAGTGTTATCCTATGCTTTTATTCTTCCCCTCCTTTCTTACATTTTTCCTTCTTTCCTTCTTACACGTGCAACAGTGACAGTTTTCATTATACGAGGCGCCATCGTTAAATGTGTAATTCTGTCCATGTAATACACTGCTAAAGAAGAAAAAGACCACACTGCAATCAGGTCATTAATTGGAAAAGGGAGGTTGACTTGAGGGACGCAAAGGGCGGGATGGGGCGAGGTAGAGGTAGGGAGACCAGGGCGGCAGGGGCTAGTCACGTTGTTGTTGTCCGTATGGGTCTCTGAAAGTAAGAGTTAAAGAGGAAGACACGCGTGACTACGTGTGTGTGTGTGGCGCTAATGAGGGAAAGTGAGGAAGACGGATGGCGAGAAGGGAAGGGGAGGTTGAGATGTATGGTGTGGGTGTAGTGGTGGTTGTTGCAGGTCGTGGTGGTGATGGGAAGGGCAGTGGAAGATGGATGACTGAACGAAGAGAGACTAGCTAGAACACATGACGAGACATAGATAGATAGATAGATAGATAGATAGGTAGATAGATATACGGATAGTTAAACAGGTAGATAAGTTAATTTATTGGAAAAGGCACAAATAGCTAGACAAACACACAGATGGTAGCATATACACTCAAACTCCTCCAATCCACGCACACACAGAAAAAATAAATAAATAAAAACTGGTGAACATACGTATATACACAAAGGCAGAAAGGAACACTGGAAATTCTATATATGTTTTTATTTTGTCTGGCTGAGAAGAAGCTTTGATTGCGTCCTGCCTTTCCCCTCTCCCACTCCACCACCACCACCACCCTGCTGTGCCCCACCAGTGTATCGCGGCGGGCCTGCGTGGCACCTGCAGAGAGAGAGACGCGCTGAGGGGGGCAGTGTGGTGGGGAAGGTCAGCCAGTGGAGATTGCTTAACACATGATGGTGAAATGATGATGATAATAATAATGATAATAATAAAAATGATAATAGTAATAGTTTTATTGATGGTAGTACAAGTGGTAGTAGTAACAGTAGTAGTAGTACTGGTATCAGCAGTGGCATCAATAACAGTAGCAGCAGCAGGTGTAGTAGTAACAATAATAGTAACAGATGTAGCAGTAACAACACTGGTAGGAGAACAGCAAAATGATGTTTGAATATAAATCATTTCTTTTCTTTCCTTTTTATTCTCGTTTATGTTATTTGCTATTCACTTTTCATTTATGTATTTTTAAAGCTTCATTCGTTTCCATTATTTTTTCATTCATTTATTCTATTCAATTTTTCTTTGCATTTAGGGAAAGCGAAAGATAACAGATAACGACACTTTTTTTTTTTTTAAGCACTTCTACCACTTCATAACTACAACGGTACGCATATATACGTCTCTGCCACGCACTGTAACACCAGCAGCAGCAGCAGTAGTAGTAGTAGTAGTAGTGATGATAGTTATACAAGTGACCTGCCGTCTTTCCCACATGTGAAAAGTCTCACGAGAATATTCGAAGGTTCATAAAGGTTTTTTTTTTTCCCACACTTCTCTAAAGTCGCCTTCTGCAAACCCCCTAAACTACTAGAAACACATGTTGGAAGATGGCACGTTTTAGTGTGAGAAGAACATTAGATGACGTTTGTACATAAATCAAACATTTTTCTTCCTTTTATTGGTAATTATGTTATCTACTTTTTATTTATGTGTCTTTAACTTTTTTTTTTTTGCTTACTGGAAAAAAAGAAAAATTTATATATAACAGATAACGAAACCTTTTTATCTTTCTTCCACACTATCGTCATTTCATAAGTAGGAACATGGAATACTGAGGCAGATTCCACCCTACTCTTATTATCGTTATTATTATTATTATTATTATTATTCCCACGTGCATCTTTCTTTGCGTGAGTCAGTGCAGTCTGTGTATGTCGCCACCCTTGCTGCCTCATAAAGACCCAGCTGCAGAGGGTCACGAGGTCAGGTGGTCCTTTGTCTCTCTCTCTCTCTCTCTCTCTCTCTCTCTCTCTCTCTCTCTCTCTCTCTCTCTCTCTCTCTCTCTCTCTCTCTCTCTCTCTCTCTCTCTCTCTCTCTCTCTCTCTCCACCACCTTCATTGCCTTCATAAATACTACCATTGCAACCTCTACCATCACCACTCCCCTACCGGTCCGTATTTTCTCCTCCTCCTCCTCCTCTTCCTCTTCCTCCTCCTCTTCCTCCTCCTCCTCTTCCCACCGTGCCATATCAGGAAGGTAGCAAGAGCTGGTGCCTCCGTTGTGTGAGCCGGAACACTGAAATTTATTGGTCACGAGAGAGAGAGAGAGAGAGAGAGAGAGAGAGAGAGAGAGAGAGAGAGAGAGAGATTAGAATTATGGTGAAAAATTTAGACATCCGGGTCTCTCACCAGGCCTATACTTTCAAAAGCCACTGATATTACTGTTATTTTTTTCATGGCTGTTTTTTTCGCATTGGTAATTCAGAATCCTTGTTAGACTATCACTGTTACCAAGAAAATATAATTGAAAGACCAAGTAGCGTCCATTATTGCGTGTTATACCAAATCAAAATGAGGCCACGAATTGTTTGACAGCATAAACCCTGTCAGATTTGGAGCCTTGTTAAAGTGTCTCCATAATATGATAATGAAGACGCTGTTGACAACCCTCATTAACCTCCACTACATGTTATAACCACTGTAAAAAAAAAAAAAAAAAAAGGAGAGATTGTGAACTGCACAGTGCATTCATCTCTTCCTCTCTTCCTTCCTTTTTTGTCGTTCTCCTCAGTTATTCCTTTCTTTTTTTTTCGCAAGTGTTATTCTGTTCTTCTATTTTCCCCTCTTTTTTTTATCCAACATTCCTTTTTCTGTTATAAGCGGGCGAGACTAGAGACGAGACACAAAATCCTTTACTTCTGACCATGCTGAGTTGGAATCTTGTTAAACTATCACTGTATTAGAATCAAGTAACAGCCTCTAACATCCCTCCATAACTTCCACTAACGCTTGTTAAAAGCAGGCGAGGCAAGACGCTGAAACCTTTGAGATTAGTACAGTTTAACCAGAGTTTGAGTGTGCGACAGATGGCATACACACAAGCTTCCTATTCATCGTACCTTGCATGTTGGTCCATAAATGGGTGACCATGGGAGGGTACACACAGTGGTGACCCGGATGTGACATGCAGCACTGTGTCCTCAGTAGTATTCACCTCACCACAGCCACCAAACCAAACTAACGAAGGGAACACCTCAAGTGGAGCATGTCTGAACTCTTCTTGGCTGCTGCGGCTGCTTCTCAAGTTTAGCAAAATTCTGAAGGAACCCCACAAATAACTACAGGAGTGCTGGAGATGTTCTAACGTTTTATAAGCTGTAGTTTTGTTTTCGATGTATAAGTTGGCTAAGGTTATTCCTATCATGTAAAAAGTCTCAAGCCCAGTACCACTTTACTAATTTCAACACCAACTCTCTCTCTCTCTCTCTCTCTCTCTCTCTCAAGGTGTATTTATGTGACTGAGACATTGCAGGTGTTCTTGTTGCCATTGTATGCTGAGGCTCTTAATTTCCTGCCGTGAATGGAAGCTGAAAATAAAAGGATAAATAAAGAGTTGAGAGAACTGAGGATGTTTGAGCCAAGTGGAGTAAGACAAGCGAAGCGCAAAATAAACACATGCAGAGATCTTTATTGCCATCAACCTGTCCAGATGTGCGCGATATTATAATGTGTGTGTGTGTGTGAGAGAGAGAGAGAGAGAGAGAGAGAGAGAGAGAGAGAGAGAGAGAGAGAGAGAGAGAGAGAGAGAGAGAGAGAGAGAGAGAGAGAATAAACAAATAAGTAAAAGAATATATAAAAAATAAATGAGTAGATTTTGAGGTAGGTGTTAATATGATGCAGTTTCTCCTGTTACGTATAATAGTTTCATCGTGTCGTGACAGAAAACGAAACTCACGCCTTGCTGGAAGACACACTATAGCAAACTTTGAAATGTATACTTACTTTCACTACTTCTATTACCTTGAATAATAACCGATCCATATCTGTAGGAAGACAACACATTTGAGTTTGCTATGTTATGGAATTCACCTTATCTTAGTAATCCCAGACAGTGACAGTTTATTTCCTAGCAAAGTATGATGCCTTTTCAAATCGTGATCTACTCAATAAAGGAATCAGCAGAGAAATTAATGAAGTGCATAAATTTAAACCAAACCAAAACTAGACAAACCTGGCGCTCACATGAAGATGCTAATGTTACCTCAAAATTACCAACAATTTCTCTACTTTTTTTTCTATTCAACGTAATATTTTCAAGATACAATAAAGAACACGAGAAACATGCAAGACACCACTGGACCAAGACCGAACTAACCATTTATCAAACCCCAGGCAGTCTGACCCTCGCTCGCCTTACCTGGCACACGTAATCTACCTGTTACCTGTTACCTGAGTCGGGAGATGAAACACCGCACCATTTCTCCTGCTCTAGTGGAAGTGGCCGATCCTCAGGTGTTTCCCATGTGGCCGAGAAAAGAGGGAGAGAAAAAAGAGGAAGGAATAAATATAGTTCGCTAAAGCCTTGTGGGAGGTTCAATGAGGGTAAAAAAAGGGTAAGAAAGACAGGTGAGATGGAGAATGTAAGGCAGAGGAATGGGATGGTTTATAGGGAAGAGATGGAAAGATTGTAGCCTTATTAACTCCCCTTCCTTCCTCCTCCTCCTCCTCCTCCTCCTCCTCCTCCTCCTCCTCCTCTTCCCTTTACATTAGCCAAAGGAACATAAGGGCGTGGCTTAGGATGGATAGAATTGTAATTTCGTTTTTTTTTTTCTCCTTTTTTTCTGTCAATTACGAGGAAGACGGAGTGTGTGAAGGCGGCCGAGAGTTGTGTGGGAATGTTCTGAATTAGCAACGTGATACTGGTGGTGGTCATGGTGGTGGTGGTGGTAGTAGTAGTAGTAGTAGTAGTAGTAGTAGTAGTAGCCAGGAGAGCAGCGGACATAGTTTGGGAGGTATCCTGAGGTGGTGTAGGTAGATAATGGTATACAGTCGTGGTGATTTGATGGTGGCAGCGAAGGCAGTGGTCGTAGTTGTTGTGGTGGTGGAGGCGATGGTGGTGGGAATGGCAGGTAGGCATGATGCAGTGGTGAGTGCGGGTCTGATGGGGGAGGACAAGGATTGGGGTTCATGATGAGAGGACTGCGGTTTTCTGGCGGCGGCGGCGGTGGTGGCGGTGGCGGTGGTGGTGGTGGAAGTAGATCGAGTTGAAGTCATTTATAGTGAGTGGGTGAGATGGCGGCTTGCGGTGGTGGTGGTGGTGGTGTGGCTGTGGTGGAGCCGAGTGTGTGAGGAATAAAAGGTGATGCGATGCAGAAAGAGAGAGAGAGAGAGAGAGAGAGAGAGAGAGAGAGAGATTTCTTGACTTCTAGAAGCAATTCGTGTGTGTGTGTGTGTGTGTGTGTGTGTGTCTCTCTCTCTCTCTCTCTCTCTCTCTCTCTCTCTCTCTCTCTCTCCCCACTTTTTTCTTTGGTCAGTGTGGAGGGGAGTGCTTCAGCGGGAGGCAAAGGGGCCATTATTGAGGGCGGCTACTCTGTTATATTTTTACGCTGGGCGGGACGGGAGGTCGTGGGTCTGCCCTCGTCCGTAATTCAATTATCCCCAGAAAACCGCATATTTCTTTCACTTCCGTAACAAAATACATTGGGTGTGCTCTCTGCTGTAATGATAAGCTCGTATGACGCTTTAATTCCTTGATTGCCGGCATGGTATTAGATTATGCGTGTTATATTCAATTTTCTTTTGAGTACAGCTAACATTATTTGCAGCGGCTTGAAGGTTCAGTCTGGCTTTATGTATATTTCTTTTTCCCGATTTCAAGAACACGAAAGATTTTGTTTAATTTCTTTACTTTTAATATTATAATACAAATATCTAGTTTTTTTTTTCCCGTACCCAACACAAACTCGCCAGTATGTAAAAGATGATGTAGGAAATGTCAAGTTCACGTTTATTATACGATTTGAAAATGTTTATGATGTGAATTCAAGGTGAACAAGTGAAGACGCTCAAAATTATTACTTTTACTCCCTGCTATTTTTCTTTTTCCTTTCTGTAACAGGTGATATTTTATAATTTGGGTTGGAGCAGAAGAAGAGGAGGAAAAGGAGGAGGAGGACAGTGGCAGGGAATTAGAAGGTAACCACGTCTTTCAGCGTTACCGTTCCCTGCACATTGTATTTTGTCTCGCTTCCTTTCTTCTCTCTCTCTCTCTCTCTCTCTCTCTCTCTCTCTCTCTCTCTCTCTCTCTCTCTCTCTCTCTCTCCTTAGGTTGTCCACTGAATATGAATACTTATATAGTTCTAAGGCGTCTCTGTCTGTATACCTTTGTGTCGGTTTGCCTCCTATCCTCACGACACTCAGCTTGGTTTTATGGACGATGACATTCAAGAGGGAAAAGGTTAAAAAATCTGCACTAACAATTCTGAAATAAGAAAAACAAACGAACTAAAGAAACTAAAAGAAAATGTCTAGTACTTGAGACTGATAAAGACGAAACTAAGACTAAGTTAGTACATTTCTGACGCCCAAGTGAGCATTGAATGTATACCAAGCCATCCCTTCCCTCGCCCTCTTTAACTATAGTCCCCACCTCGGTGACCTTACCCTGACACTCTAGTCCTCCTGTCACCCCGACCCCGACCCTCGACCCCTGCCCCGCCCCAACCCCTCATCGTATCAGGCCTTTTCCTCCCACTCCAGCCCATGTCCTTCCCTCCCCATCCCCGCCCGCACCACATTACTCTGCGACGCCCCTTCACGGCTGCTGAGGGGACGGGCGTGTGAGCCACCTGTGGGCCGTGGGAAGGCGCTGGTCGTGGTGGTCGTGTGGTGGTGTGGTGGTGGTCATAGTGGTGGTGATAGTGGTAGTGCGTCAACCCACCATTGCTCCACCATTATCACCAATGTTATAACCATTTTTCACTATTGCGATCATTTGTACGTATGGTCGTTGTCACCATACGTATTACCAATTTTTTTTTTCAAGTGTTACTGTGTTAGCTTCACAATCACCACCACTGCTGTTCACCTTAGCTATGGACACCACTAACACCACTAACACCACTACAACTGTCATTCTTACTACCACTGCTATTATGTGACTACTTTGACTAACGGGTTTTTTTTTTTTTTTTATTCATCTATTCATCACTATCCTTTTCGCAGCTAATACCACCACCATTACTACTACTACTACTACTACTACTACTACTACTACTACTACTACTACTACTACTACTACTAACATAACTGCCAGTACTATCGCAACCATCACTACCCTCACCACTATTACTATCACTACCACCACCACCGCCACCACCACCACCAGTATCACGAATGTACGCCCTCCTGCCCCGCCACCGGAAATACCACACACACACACACACACACACACACACACACACAGGTAAAACTTGACTAGCAACAGAGAGGAAAGAAACGTACTAAATGAAATAAACACATGCATAAAGTTTGAATATGTTAAAGTCATCACTCCTTGAAAAAAAAAAAAGTTAAAAAAAAATGAAATACAGGAAAGAGAGCATTACAAAATTAATTATCCCTAACTGCTGCTTAATTCTCCATGTCCTTTGTGTATTTTCCGCAGGATGTACAAGAAAAATAAGACAAATGACCCGTTGACCTTAAAGGGGAAAAAAATCAATTAAAAAAAAATCAGATTAAAGAAAGGAAAAAATTAAAATAGTCTTGTTCTTGTCTTGAGTATATTTACCTTCTGCGGGGGGTAAGAGAGAGAGAGAGAGAGAGAGAGAGAGAGAGAGAGAGAGAGAGAGAGAGAGAGAGAGAGAGAGAGAGAGAAATTGGTGGAGGGGGACGTGGGAAGGATAATAATATTGTCATCACAGAAAAAGAAGAGACAGAGGAGAAGGGATGATGACAAGGAAGGAGGAGGAGGAGGAGGAGGAGGAGGAGGCAGGAGGAAGGAAGAAGTAACAACAGTCGCCCGGGGGGTAACGGGAGTGATGGGGGCCGCTCATCACGAGAGAGAGAGAGAGAGAGAGAGAGAGAGAGAGAGAGAGAGAGAGAGAGAGAGAGAATTACACACAACACTTCACTTACCACATCCAAGCACAAACAAACAACATAGAACTAAATAAACAAATAAATAAGAAAATAAAAAATAGCATAGTTGTTATTGTAGGTCTTCAACTTCTACATTTGCAACGACACCACCTAGTTTCCTTGTTGCGTGTCTTCCCTCGCTGTTTTCCTTGGTTTGTTTTCCTGTTTTCCTCCCTTCCTTGCTTCATCAGATTCCAATCAGCGCTTCTTTGTTTCGTCCCAACCCACCCCCCAAACTTGGTGTCATTAAGTCATCGCAAACTAACCATTAGCGAACGAGCGAATGTTTATATTATCCCCGACAACCGAAAAGAAAAGCATTGTAACGAAACTGAGGATTCCAAATACTAAAAAGGAAGTTAAAACATGAAAATTAATGGGAACAGAGAAGTGGAAGTATAAAGATGAAAATAAGACACGAATTCGGCTCGACGAACTCTCCAGGAAGTCTGCGAGGCCCCGAGGCGAGGGAAGGGGGAGGCGATCACTTGTGTGGTGGCAGGACAGTCAGGGCTCTGTTGTGGTGTGAGGAGGATGTGTCAGGTGCGTGCGGGGGTGTGTGTGGCTGTGACGTAGGCTGCATACATGGACACAGGGGACAGGTGTATGATGGGGGAAGTAACGCATGTACAGGTGAGTCTCGAGGTGTGGCTGTAGTTGTAACCCGTCCACTATTATTGACTTCTCCCGACCTTCATGTAGTCACGAGTTGTTAGTTAGAATTGAGCGAGTATCTAGTCTATGTAATTGTAATAAATTAATAAACATTGTTAATTTAAACCTTCAGTAAGAAAAATAGCAGCTCATTTTAGTTATATGTTGATATCTAAAGCAAGATTAAAGTGACACCTTGGGAGAGAGAGAGAGAGAGAGAGAGAGAGAGAGAGCGTTCTCCAATGAGTAGTTTCGAAAGGCATGGTGGCGTGAGTTTGATGAATGCGTGTTGACGTGACAGTTTTACTCGCCATTAAAAAAGTGTAATCTCTCTCTCTCTCTCTCTCTCTCTCTCTCTCTCTCTCTCTCTCTCTCTCTCTCTCTCTCTGCTAGTCACCTCTTAACCCACACACACTTTTACCTGTCGTCATAAACAATTAGACGTTAGGCCTGCCCAATATGTAATTTCGCTAACCACACTTTTTGGACAAGATCGTATAGTATACAATAAGAAAGAAAAAAATGCAGTCTCAACGGCACGAGTTTTGGCTGTTTAGAACTCTCACACTGCGTCTCGGTATTATCTTTGAAGCTCAACACGCAAGATTAAGAATGAAACTTGAGCAAGGGTTGATGGAAGTTTAAACGTGTCACTTTCCGTCTCTTCCCAGCTGGAGTGGAGTGGTTAGATGATGGGTCAGTGTACGAGTAGGTAGTTCTTGTAACGCCAGTGGATCGATATAGACGCTGAAAGTAAATACCAAGACAGCGAGCGAGATTTCGGACTAATAAACCTCTCTCTCTCTCTCTCTCTCTCTCTCTCTCTCTCTCTCTCTCTCTCTCTCTCTCTCTCTCTCTCTCTTCAGATTTGTTCATGGATGCGAATAATCCGGAAATTTACAAGGAACTTCTTTCTGGTTTGCTTGCGAGTTTCTCAGGGAAGTCTGGTCGAGTCTTGGGATTATTAATTTTGATCATCTCATTTTAGTTTTGTGTATTTTCTTCATTACGATAACCTCATTTGACTTAGGTAAATAATCTCCGTTTTCTTTGTGGCTATAATGACCATTCTCTCTCTCTCTCTCTCTGTACGTTGACGAATTATAATCATCGCTGTATCAGAAGGCGTCATGGGGAGAGATAAAGCGGAGTAAAAGGGAGACGGCGGCGGGAAGGAGAGCAGGAAGGAGAACGGAGGGAAAGGGAAGTGTGCGAACGTGTTGAGATTTAGGAAAGCAGAAACTGAGGAAGCGACATTACACCAGTTCTCTTTGCACGCACTTCCTCCTCCTCCTCCTCCCTCTCCTCCACCTTATGATTGTGTCCAAGGAAAGTGAACGAGGAGCATTTTCTTTTGTGTGGTTTAGCATTTTTCTTACGATCTGTTTCTGCCTTCTCATTTTCGTAATTCCTTCCGCGTTCAAGTATGAGCCGCCGAATCTTCCTTCCATGCTCTCTGTATTTACCTTCCTGATTACCGTGATTTGTCGAGGTTCATAAAGTGGTCTGGTGCACGTGTAGAGTATAATACAGATAGACAACAATGACGCAAAGAGAGTGAGCGAGTAGGCCAAACATTTTTAGCGCATCGAGAGAGAGAGAGAGAGAGAGAGAGAGAGAGAGAGAGAGAGAGAATCACACGCATTGAGGTAGGATAAAAGAAGACTGTGTGCACCAGATGGTGAAGCTACAGCGTTATAATAGCAGTGGAAGTGATGGGAGTGGAGGGAGGAAGACTGCTAAGATGCTGGGGGAGCGAAGGTGCAGAGTGGTTATGGTGGTGGTGGTGGTGGTGGTGGTGCTAAACAAATGGGAGAGTAATAAAAAAAATCCTCTTATTACTCCTTATTTTAAACCACTACAATTTTCAATACTGGTTTGCATGCGTGAGGTGGGGACTTGTTTATAGGTAGTGGGGTTTATAGGTAGTGGGGCTGTATTTGAGTCATAAGGGCAGTGTGGCTAGTGGTAAATGATTGATTAAAAAATATGTATACGGCGGGGTACTGCGCCACGACATCATAATGGCAGCGAAACAGGGAGCATGCATGGGTGTGTGGGGATGGCGAAGGACATTAGTGTATGGGTATGTCGGTGGTGGAGCAGGCATGGGTGTATGGGTGGAGGGGAGGTACGAGTGAGTGGGTGGTGAAGAAGCATGGGTGTGTGATGGGGAGAGGAGTCATGGCTGTGTGGGTGGAGAGGCGACTTTAGTATAATGGTAGTGAAAAAAGAAATTATGTAATGACTGCTCAGGTTGAAGAAACAGGTGATCATTCTATACTCAAGGCAATAGCAGTAGTAGCAATGATATATATATACTACTACTACTACTACTTTATCTATCTATATCTAATTGTCTTTATCTATATATATCTATATCTATACCTAATTATCTATTTATCTATATATCTATCTATCTATCTGTGTATCACTAGACCAGTCCGGCAGTCACACACAGGATGGTTCAGAACACACACACACACACACACACACACACACACACACACACACACACACACACTCTGCAGTCCTGTGTGTGTGTGTGTGTGTGTGTAGTGCCGATCAGGGACGAGTCATAGAACTGTTTAATTGGTGTTTTCTTCTTTGACTGACACTTGGTACACCTTTCTCCAATTACCAGTCACTCTGAAACATCTTTACTTATTCTGCAGCCATATCAAGTTTTAAACTGGGTAGAGAATGCAAAGTCCTTTTTTCACTCATAACTTTCGTGCAGATGCTTATAAAAGATTTCATATACTGCACATTGTGGTGGTGATTGTCTCGTATCAAAGTGAAAAGGTTAAAGCAGTAGTTTGTGTATTGGTCAGGATAGCTACGTATACAGGACAGGATCGACCATGTTTTAAGTGCATTTAAGACACAGTTTAGCATCTACTTCTGAAATAATTCCATACACAACGTAGAATTTTAAGCATCATTTCCTATACTCTTGTTTAAATAAAGAAAGAGAAACTGACTGAAGAGATAATAGATAGACGCGTGGGCAGATGAATGCGTGGGTGGATGGATGATTGAATTGGTAGGTGGATGAACGAGTGGGTAGTTGGATTAGATAGGTGGGTGATTGGGTGTGGATAAATATTTGGATAAGTGGATAGGTGGATGAGTTGGTGGATCGTTGAGTGGTTGAATGAGTGAAGGGTGTTGGTGATAAGATGTGTAGACGAGGTGTGGATGGATGGATAAAGGATTGGTATGTGGTTGTGGTTGTGGACTCGGTGTTTGTGCAGTGAATGGTAGAGTGGATTGCATGGACAGTGTGGGTGGAACGAAGGATAGCCGAGTGTGGGTGGGTGAGTTAGTTAGTGGGCAGATCCCCGAGGTAGATGGATGAGTAAATGGACCTGTAGGTAGAGTACAGGTGATGGATGGATGGATGGATGTAGTTGAGTGAGTGTGCTAATGGAGATGATAGGTTGTAGGTGTGAATCGTTGAATAAATTAATGTAGTTAGGGTGTGAGTGAATGATGTGGAGTAATGGTTGAATGGGCATAGTTGAATAAAAATAGTGGATGAGTAGACAAACATTATATTGGTGTGTGTGGATCGATATGGTGTCTTCACGAAGCCTATCAGACAACTGAGTCTACATCCATTTTGGGGACGAAGGGGTTTGAGTTCGAAGTGTTTTCGAGCACTAGACGTTAAGACACCTAATTGCACTAGGCCAATCTCTTTTAAGGATCATCTGCCCCGAGGACTGTATGTACTGTGTATCACCCGTCCCAGTGCCAAGTGACTGTAACCCTTTTTCCCGACAGATGGCGAGCATCGAAGTGTCCTTGGGGTGGAAGAGGAGGCGGGAGGCGCTGCTGGAGACGCTACCTAGAGCCGCCAGGGACTTGGTGCGGGAGCTTGACGCCCTCCATCAGGCTCTAAGAGATAAAGACACCGTCATACAGTCGTGAGTTTACTTGTGTGTGTGTGTGTGTGTGTGTGTGTGTGTGTGTGTGTAACTAAGACATAATTATTATTGTGCGATATCACTAGATGGGTGGTTTGTATATTTTGTCGTATTTGTGGTCACAGTTTGGATCTTAAATCATTGGAGTTGTGCAAGGGCTTGGTGGAATCTACTATTACTTTGGTATTCATATGCATTTGTGTCTTGTTAAGTTAATAGGTTTCGGGAATTGTTTCTAACAAGCTAGAGACAAAACTGAAGCAGGGAAGTGTCTCTTTCTCACAAGTGTCTCCAACATGTTTATAGTCAGGGTTATCATTATGACCGGTGGTAGGAAGAAGGTATTGCATGTTTGTTTGTTTTCTTTTTTTTTTTTTTTTTTTGGTGGGGGATCTTGTCAACTTGTTTAACGGTAATACTTTCCAATTGGCGCGCAGTGACATTGGCTCAGTTGTCAGAACATGATTATGGCGCATGCATTTATTGTAACTTGTTTCGCTATCCACTGATAATCTTCGATGTGCAAATGGTTGTTGTGACGAGGAAGTATCGATTGATGGAAAGATAACGTTAGGATAGAAATGTCAGAAGACTCCATGGAAGACATTTTATGAAGATACCATATCCAGGGACCTGTGAAGAGCATCTATGACATCTAAGTAACTCAGGAACTAAATAAAATGTGAGAAAGAGGGAGCTTGAAGGCAGAACAGCTTAGTGCTCTTATTGTTCAGGCCATCATGGGAGGATACCAGAGTTCAGAATGAAAAACCTGAAAATATACGAAAATTCTAGTTGTGTTTAGTCCACCAGATTTATCGATCACTGCAGTTGTAGTTTCGTCGATGCTTAGCGTTTTGTGTTTTTCCGTGCTGTGGTTGCAGTGATTGTGACGCGTTTAATGATGGTGGTTGTAAGAACATGAGTTTAGTAGGTGTAATGACATTTAGCACCAATAGTTACGTGATATTGCCAGTTTGGTGGTTGCGGTTTTCCCTTCTGCCACAGTATTGGCTCCACGGTTACTGCATCATCCATTACCTGCGTGGTGACTGTGGCGGAGCGGCGGCTGGGAGTGTCTGGTGTCGGATTGCTGTAATTTTGTTCACGGACCGTATTATTAAAGTTTTACGTATTTATTTACAACATTACAACAGCCGCCGCCTATCAGTGACGCCATGGCAAGCGAAACACCTGGCGCTGCTCGTAACGCCTCGAAAAAGTGTTCTTGGCCTCAAAGTTGGTGAATTCCTTAAAAGAGAGTTAATTTATAGCCGTCTATAGCATAATAGGCATCCTGGTGTATTGTAAGCAACTTCGAACAACTGAACTGCCATTACTTCCATCATTAGCATTAGTACTGTGTGAAAGTGAGTTGTTTTATCATAGTAGTCGTACCCAGAATGACTCACTCTCTCACTCTCTCTCTTTCAAAATGCAGCTAAAATATATCTTATCCTCGTTTCTTTGTGAATTTCTCATTGCTTGTAACCAATCTCTTTCTTTACAGTCTCAAGACGCAGATCACCAACCTTGGCGGGACGGTGGGCGGCGGAGGGGAAGGCGGCGGTGCACTGACGGAGACGGAGCGGAGGAGCGTGCAGGACAGGTTAGCAAAGGTGCAGAGCGAGCTGGACTCTAAACGCGTCACCGTCAAGAACCTAAAACTATCCCTGGAGAAAATCGACATTACTGAGTGAGTGGGCGAAGGAAGAATGATTAACACACTACTTATCCTCGTAAATTCTTCTATTCTGACTCTTTTTTTTGTGTGTGTGTGTGTGTGTGTGTGTGTGTGTGTGTGTGTGTAATGGGGGTTTTGTCATGTGGTTAGCGCTGCCTGTCCGTGTGTTAACGGGATGGGATGCGCAATTTCGTCGAGCAAAACTGCCAAAAATGCTCCCCCAACCAGTGAAATGATGGGAAATGTGAGGAAGAAAACATGTTTGTTGTGAAAGATGCAATTTATGACCCGCACTTCCTGGTGTCACTTTACTAATGGCAAAACTACTACTGCTGTTGAGGCGACTACTGCTGTTTTTGCTGCATTTCTTACTGATATGACTATTGCTACTACTCATAATTCTACTACTATTACAACTACCTACTTGTATTTCTATTATATCTACAACTACTATAACTACTATTACGGCTATTATTACTACTTCTACTAGTTTTGCTACTGTTACTATATCATATAATAATAATTGTGATAATCCTTAATATTATAATGTTTTATTATTTTTATTATTATTATTATTGTTATTATTATTATTGTTCGTTATTATTATCATTATTATTATAATTATTATTATTATTATTATTATTATTATTATTATTATTATTATTATTATTATCATTGATGTTTTGTTATTATTATTATTATTATTATTATTATTATTATTATTATTATTATTATTATTCATACACTGTGACCTATTATCATTATTATTATCATTTATCGTTATCATACATTGTGACCAAGTTCTCTTTTGATGAATATTATTACTATTATAATAATAATAATGATAATAATAATAGAAATAATAATAATAATAATAATTATTATTATTATTATTATTATTATTTATTATTATTATCATTATTATCATTATCATTATTATCATTATTATTATTTTTTTATTGTTATTATTACCATTATACATTATGACAAAGTTCCCTTATGATGAAAACGTTTAATACAGTGATAATAGATTATATTAATGAAAAGATATTGCATTTATCCCTTGAATTAGTAGTAAAAACTGAAGTTTAACATCATTAACACAATTCTTTAATTATGTGTATACTAACTACATATTGAAGGGACTCATCAAGCTGACAAGCTTAGTACTGGGTCAAGGCACATGGTAAAAGAAAAAAAAAAAAAAGACGACATTATCCTGCGTCATCTTGGTGACATTATCTATATGTTTGTGTTTAGGGCATGCTATAAATTTATCCTCCCTCGCAGATGGTATTGGTGACGTCACTACCTTCACCACTCACCCACCCTTACACGTGTACTCTGTCCCCAACAGTAACATCGACGTAAGGATTCGTGCCGCTGAGTTAGAGTATGAGTTGGAGAGGGAAGAACTCAACATTCTGAACCTGAAGGAGGAAGCAAATGTTCTCAACACCCGCCTTCAGGAAAACACCCCCTCCCCTGCTGTCAATGGCACGCCGGGAAAGAATTCTTCGTTCCACTCCCTGTTGACATCGGCAGGTGGGGCAGCGGCGTTGGGAGGCGCCTCGCTGCTTAGCCTGAGTGTGCCACACACACCTGGCAATCCACCCTTTCACGTGACACCACGCCCTCCGCTGGGATGTGTCATCGACTGGGCCACGGACGACACACGGCTCAAGAAGGGCGACAGGTGGGTCACTAAGATATGGCAGACAGCATCCAGGGATGAATATGTACTAATAGTACTAATAATTACAAACCTGCGTCATTTTTGCGTTAATGGAAAAAAAATTTAATTAAGATTACATATACGTCTTCACATAAGAAATTATGAGATACAAAGTTTCGACAATAATTAAGTACTTCATTGGAGAGTATGGAAGATGTGTGTGTTAAATAATAAAGCACATAAGAAGCCCCATACAAAAAACAACGGAGAAGTTAGATAATTCAGAATAAGTAGCATTAGCTTGTGTTTCCATATAAATACGAGAATGTACGTATTACATACTCACTGTACGTAACTGAATCCCCTAATTTCCCTATTAATGTTGTTAATATCCTCCCTCATATCTCCTTTTTGTACATCTCTTACCTTTGTGTACTACATACCTTCTCATTCTAGGCCTCCCGCTTCTCCCACGACCCTCCCTCACCTCCCCTAATCAACCCTGACTGACATTCACTGGCCCTCCCAGACCACACTACCATCACGCGACCTTAAACTCATTACTGGGCGCGCCTTCCTTCACATACCTCTCCTTTCCCCGCCTTTCACTGTAAAACTTTATCTTGAAGTGTCCCCTTTCTGTTCCTTGCCACTACAGGCTGGTTGAGGTGAACGGCGAGAGCGTGGTAGGGTGCGGGCTGGAGCAGGTCACGCGGGTCATGGCTGGCGCAACGCTACTTAATCTTGTCGTGGCGCGGCCCATCACAGGTAAGTAATGGAAAGCACTCATGCCGCCTGTGCAACTGCTCCCATCCCCTTGTGTGTGTGATTTACTGTTTGATCTGCTGCAGTCTCTGACGAGACAGCCAGACGTTACCCTACGGAACGAGCTCAGAGCTCATTATTTCCGATCTTCGGATAGGCCTGAGACCAGGCACTCACCACACACCGGGACAACAAGGTCACAACTCCTCGATTTACATCCCGTACCTACTCACTGCTAAGTGAACAGGGGCTACACGTCAAAGGAGACACACCCAAATATCTCCACCCAGCCGGGGAATCGAACCCCGGTCCTCTGGCTTGTGAAGCCAGCGCTCTAACCACTGAGCTACCGTGTGTGTGTGTGTGTGTGTGTGTGTTGCCCGGCTTTCTTGGCAGTGCTTTACCGTAAGTTGTACAGTCTCTCTTTGTTTACTATCATCATTAAATATTCAGTGCATCTTGCATTGTCAGTACAGTGTGTTTTACTTTTTTAACAAAGTTGTGGTTTGGCATGTTTTTATTTTGACTTTGGTGTTTTTTTTTTCATACCATCCAGGAACTGGTGGACGCAAGTCAGAAGATAGAGGAAAGGAAATGAAGGAGCTTTCATCTAAATTAGACAAGACAATGAAGGAGAAAGACTCATACAAGTAAGTTGTTATGAAGCCTCTTTACCCTCTGCTGCTGGGAAACTATTGTTATGCCTGGATGACTGACATGTTGGTGATCCGGGCATGTGGTGAAATGGTTATGAGCTGTGAAGTTGTGTTTACATGGATGGATCCTACTTATGAGTAGTTCAGCCCAGTGCAGCTTGACCATATATTGTCCTTAAGCTTGGATATCCTGAACTGCATTGCTAATTGTAGTGAATTTCATACATCTCTCAATTTCATAGGATGTAGATTTCATCACTTTTGTTGTGTTGAATAATATTAAAGTATCAAATATTAGTTTCTCAATCAGTAGATTTTTTTGTTTAAACTGTCATGTAGCTACCATCCATATGCAAAAAAAAGGTGTCAAATCTCCATTTGCAGTGTATGTGCACAAAAATTTCATAGGAATTCGTGAACTGATAGCCTAAAATTTATTTTAATTTGGGTAATATGAACCAACAGTGTGAAATTTAGCTAGATTTCATGATGATGATGGCTGAAACATTAATTTTCTGCAATTATAACTAGCTGAATTTTTATATTGACAAGTATGAAGATGTGTTATACAAGGTGTTTACATTTTAAAACTTTTCTTATTGACTTTTTTTAGCTTTTGTTATTTTTTAGATGTCATAACACAAGTATCAGCTTCAAAAGATCACAAAACTTTAAGTTGGTGATTGTTAAAATTGGTTACCGTTTACCTACCAATGTGCTGGCAGCTACTCTTGGTGATGTCCTGCAGTGTAAGAGTAGTTACGTTTGTTCATTGTACTATCAAATTATTATTCAGGTACTATGTAATGTGCAATATTTCCCTGCCTATTCCATCTCCAAATAAGTTTGGCCTAATAGAAAACAATTAAGTTTGCTCATAGCATAAGGGATACTAAAACATTATGGGAAGAAACCATTAGAGACTTAGAGACATTAGAGACTAAGAGATCCAAAAAATACCAAAAAATTACCTGAGGAGATACAAGTGTTGGTCACACTTCATTTTATTTCTTCTATCATTACATTTGTCTTTTTTACTTCTATTCATTTGTCTTTTCTCTTCTACTCTTGTAATTTCATTGTTTTCTCCATTACGCTAATATAGAGAGTATTATACTTCCCATCATGTATTCTTTATGGAAATTAATAATTTTTCTTTTCAACAGGAGTGACAATACTCGGCTCAGTCACCGCATAAGCTACTTGGAAGAGCAGGTACTGGAGCTGCAGAATACCCTCTCCCGCACACGTGAGTCAGGGCGAACCCCAGCTGAGGGTGAGACCATTGTTACCACATCCCATCAACCTGGAGCCACAGTCATCCAGGTAAAACTTCATGCTTCCCATTTATGTTCTCTCGACATTTTGGTCCTGATTCTGCCACTAAATGCTTTAATACAGGGACTCTAGCTCTAGAGGCACCAAATATAAAGTTTTTATGGAATCAAGCAACATGAAGGGACAGACAAACTGTACAAAAAGGAAAGAGAAGAGACGCTCAGCTTGAAAGTATTGTATGAAAGGCAATCTCTAACTATTCTCAGTCAAGTATTATACAAACAAAGAGAGATATAATAGGAAATAAGGGGGGAAAGCCATGTTATGAATGATATGGCTCTCTTTTACACAGCACAGGAATCCACAATGTATACAAACCACAACCTCTTGCATATATATAAATTGATACTTCACCTCTCTCTCACCATAGCGTTCAGGCTCACTAAATGTTCCCTACAGCATGTTCATGGGCTACAGACACTCACGACAGGTTTGTAATTGCTGCCTCTCATTGGCCCATCCTTAGTGTAGTGTTATCTTTGCATTTACTCATGACCTAAGCAAAGTATTTAGTTCTTGACTAAAGAATCATGACCTCTATGGCCAATGCTTACTACACCAGGCCTTCACAGCTCTCAGTAATGACAACCGTGTTAACACTGTGCTGCCATCATCCCAGCTATGCCTTTTGATGTAGTAAACCATTCCAGCATTTCATCCTAAGCATAACTATCCTCCCATAAAGGAATCCTACATAGCATAAAAAATTTACTCGAGTTAATGTTTTGATCACTCATTGCTAACTTTGAAGTCTCACTTCTTGCCAGATTGATGCCTCATAAATGGTAAGTCATTGTTCTCTAATTGATAAAAAAAAAACTACCTTTCTATTTTTCATTACATTGAGGTACATACAGTAACTTTAAAGTGACAGTGTACTTGGTAAACACTAGTCTGTATTGCTATAGGACAGATTGTGGCGCCAGTACCTATATATTAAGATTTATATGCAGTAAGTATATACACTACCAACAGCAAATGATACACCTATGTCTATAGTAGATATTATGCACCTATGCCTATAGTAGATATTATGGAGGGATGAAAGGTACATACCTGTTCCACTTACTAGTTTCCTTGCTCAAGATATAGAGATGGATGGGCTTGAGTGCTGTTGTGCCTATCATGATGCTGATGCAGCTGAACATTGCATAATTGATTGATGTACACCACTGTAATGCTAATATCTATATAAACTGACATTTATTTAGTTAGATTTTTCATCCTGCACTTGCACCAATCTGATCTCCTACTTCCTTGACAGGTGTTCCAGAAGGGTGAGCAGCGCTTGGCTGTGGCAAGTCCTGAGCTGGGGAATGGAGAATTAGAGCATGCACAACAATATCCAACTCTACCCCGTATCAGGTCCCCAGACTCTTCCCTCTCTTCTCCTACCTCATGTTCTTCTTCCTCCTCTTCTGCTTCCTCTGACCCCCACCACAACCATCAGCACTCCACCAAAGGACTGGGAGTCCCATCAAAGCAACCCAATACTGAACACCACAAGAGAGTTCTGTCCCCAAGACCTGAATCAAAGAATGAGGTTTGTAGTTATAATCTGTTAGTATGCAAACCTCTACATAAGCATTAAAAAAAAAAAAAATTAATGACATCCTCCCTCCTATATTTGATCTTATGAGCTGCAGATAAACTTTCCATGGAGACCTTCAGGGACCACATCATTATATACACCCATAACTGATTCTCATTCATTCTTGTTGCATCTGAGACTCTTCATTCAATAAATTAATCTCTTTTTGTATATGCCGCTATTCTAATATTCCCTGCTCTGATCAAGTAGTACCTAATACTCTCAGACAAACTGCTCCTATTGTTTATTTTTCAAGTTCAAAGTGGTGGCAAAAAACATAATTAATAATGCTCTCAGTTATTTAACATTCCAAAACTTGAACACATTGTAATTTTCTCATATAGAACACATGCAGATTTGTGTGATAGTTAAAAGCAGACATATGAAGCTAAACAAACAATGATATATAGCTAAAAAGCATACACATGCAACTAAACAAATGATAATAAATAGTCTAGATGTGTACAGTATGATACATTTCAAGACCAAGAAAAGTGCAATGTTTTTCCAATACTCAGATAATATGAACTGTTTCATCTGGAAGTTGAAGCAGTAATTATGTGGCTGTAATTTATATTATTCAACAAGCTCTCATTCTCCACAGGACTCTCGGCCGCCCTCCCGTACTAAACCCATACCACCCAAGAAGCCAGAGCGCCTCAGTCTGCAGCGAACCACCAGCTTGCAGAACGTGGAGGAGGGGCCCACAAACGTCTCACTTCCTTCACGTTCCACCTCCACCACATCTACCTCACGACACCACCACCCTCTCCAGGCTTGGCCCTCTCTTGACACTGACATTCATTGTCAAGAACGTGACCTCTCTTCCCAAGTCTTGTGTGATAGAAGTCGTGAGAGACCAGATTACCACAGCCATGAAAGTATCTATGAGAAGCAACAAGAATTGCCACCCCCTGACTATACTAGTTCCTGGGGCCATGACCACCACCTCTGCTCCAGCAGTGGTGGTGGGGTTGGGGGTGATGGCAGCGTAATGATGGTGGTGAGCGCTAGTCCCATTGTTACTGGTGAATCCCTTGGTCGTCGGCCAACTCCTCAAGGTGCTTCAGCCACCACAGTCACCACCACAACCACAACCCTCAATGAAAGGCCCCGTCTCCACCACCACCACTATAACCGCCAGCAACCCAGTACCCGCCGGCCCCTCTCCCCAGATGCCTCCTACCACCTGGACTCTCACATTCCTGGGAGTCACGAAGATCCTAGGGAGATCTACAGTCACACCACTACTACCACCCACTATAGTGCTGCTACTAACCATTCCCACCACCACAGGAGCAGTCACCTTCATCACCATGACCACAATTCTCACCAAAGGGTATCTGCACTGAGCCACCACAGTCACTATACTATGCACAGTCCCCCCACACCTGTGGCTTCCCGTAACTCTACCACTCTCACCATGGCTGCAAGCCCTCGTCCTCATGAACAGTGGTGCTGAGAGAGAAGGGAGGCATCCACATATACCTGCAAATAATAAAACCATTTCAATAGTTTTCACATGTACCTGAAACCCACAGCTTATGTAATCAAGGCAAAAAGTGATCACACGTGTATACAGAAGAAATAATTGCTCATAACACTGGCCAGTAAGAAAATCTTCCTTGGTTACGAAATCCACTAACATGACAATGAAGACCAACACAAAATATGGGCAGCAATATCATCATTAATATTCTTGAAGTGTTCTTTTGAGCTTAAATGATTACTCCCAGCTATAGAACAAATGTTGGCCAAGTAATGAATATTTGATTCATAGTAAGGTGGTGAGAATGAATATAATGGATATTTGATTTTTAGGAATATGGTGAGAATGAATCGGAGTTCTATTTTCACTGAGTACCATCTTTTGAGTTGGTGGATGGGTTTGCAAGTTTCCATTACACACACCTTAAGAGGCTGTGTGTGGTACTACATGACTAGCTACTACTACTACAATTACTACTAGGGATATAAAAGCTCACCCAGTGATCTCATTCAGGCTAAATATTTGTTTAGTGCAGTTATGAGACTACTGCAGCGCTTGTACTATTGTAAGAGCTATTTGTCAGCATGTATATAGTTTTGTACAGTTTAGCTACCCTAACTCCAGCTGAGTATGTCAAGCTGTATGGTAAGTAAAAAAAAATGAAAGTAATGATTTGTATATATTTATTGAAAAGATATGTAAATAGCATTCAGTAATACTGTACTTTAAAATCAAATTTCTAGGAAACCTGTGCAAATGAACATGCAGAAAGTCAATAAAAAAAACACTTCAATAAAATCATCCTGCAAACTTTCATTTCCACCAGTGAGATACTCAAGTGCTATCCTCTGCCTTTCACCCTGTCTTCCTTCCTCACCTCTGCCTTTCAGCCTGTCTTCCTCACCACACTGGGCTGAGTCAGTCCTCCATGCCTGGTGCAGCCTGAACCTTTCCATCCAGGGCATCCCACAAATCTGGCTTGGCTCCAGAGGCATAAGGCCAGTAGAAACTACAATTTTCAAGAGATTAAGAGAACAATTCATACAGATACAATTTTTAAGAGATTAAAAACAATTCAAAGTGTGACACAAACTACAGAAGGCTTGTTAGTCACATATAGATGCACATTAGAATCTTAAATGTGTTCAGGAAAATTTACACTTTACTGATGGCATTCCATAACATATGGGTCGTTCTTTCCCTCATTAATTCACAAAATAAAACAATTGTCTTCACCTTCCCCCCTCTCCCTCCAGGGACTCCCCACCCAACACACACACACACACACACACACACACACACACTAAGAGGAGTACTTTAAACAAACTCAGCCTCATCAGAATAGGCAGACTTGGATAGGATGGAAGAATGTACAGATAGATGGCAAATGCAGTTCAATATTAACAAGTGCAGGGTACTGAGCGTAGGTAGAGATAATCCAAGCAATAGGTACACAATAGATAATGTGGCACTAGGAAGTTCCAAGTATGAGAAAGATTTAGGACCAATCTCCATACAAGGAAGCAATGTATTGAGGCCAGGAATAAGGCAAATAGAGTATTGGGATTCATTTTTAGAAGTGTTAAAAGCAGGAATCCCGAAGTAATACTAAAGTTATACTTGGTGCTGGGCAGGCCACATCTTGACTATGTGTTCAATTCTGGTCCCCACATTTTAGGAAAGATATAGCTCTGTTGGAGTCAGTGCAAAGGAGGATGACCAAAAAGATACAGGGAATGAGGGATATACCCTATGAAGAGAGACTGAAAAAAACTCAATCTGCATTCCTTAGAGAGACGTAGGTTAAGAGGAGATAGAAGTATTTAAGTGGTATAAGGGTTTTAACAAAGGGGACATAAATGTAGTTCTTAGGATCAGTAGCAGGGACAGAACCAGAAATAATGGGTTTAAACTTGAAAAATTCAGGTTTAGGAAAGAAATGGGAAGAAAGTGGTTTTCAAACAGAGTGGTTGATGAGTGGAATGGTCTCAGTGGTGATGTAGTCAGAGCTGAGTCAATAGGAAGCTCTAAAAGAAGATTAGATAAGTTCATGGATGAGAATGATAAATGGAATTAGGTAGCTTAAACACATAGAGACTGTCTCGTATATAACCGGCGGTCTCTTGCAGCTTCCCTCTTTTCTCTTGTTCTTACGTTCTTTTAAAACAGTTCTCATTACTCACCCCAAATTAAAATCTACAGGAATAATACAATAATAATCGGCTAATGTCAGTCTGCTTTGCTATCATTCAAGCGTTATTAATAAAGTTTCTTATCTACAGAATTAAACACACTTTTAATTAATATTTCACTTTCAATATCAATCTGTCCATATATGTTCATATGTGAGATCTGAAATGATGTTCATGGATCTGTTTCTGGTGGTTAGCATATAATGGCCGGCAACTATCATCATCATTAACGTCACCATCATCATCATTGTTATAACATCATCATCATCATCATATTATCATCATCATTATCATCACTATCATCATCGTCATCATCATTACATCATTATAATCATTATCACCATCTTCGTCATCATCATCATCATCATTACCACATCGTCATCACCATCATCATTATATCATCACATCACCATCGTTATCATTATATAACCATCACATAGTCATCACCATCTCATTATCACATCATCATCACCATCACCATCATTATCGTCACCATAGCATTTTCATTACATCACCACCGTCACCGTCATCATCGTTACATCATCATCATCACCATATCGTCATCATCATCATCATTACCACATCGTCATCATCATCATCATTACATCATCATCATCATCATATCATCATCATATCATCACCACCATTTCATCATCATCATCATCATCATCATCATCATCATCATCAAACATACACATATATATATATATATATATATATATATATATATATATATATATATATATATAAATAGATGAATAATTCTAAAATTAATAAAAAAAAACTTAACACTTCAATTAAAAATAACAAAGATACAAAACCGAAAAGGAAGAGACAAAAAAAATAACAAAACCGAAAAGGAAGAGAGACAAAAAAGATACAAAACCGAAAAGGAAGAGAAAAAAAAAGAGGTATAGACGATGGGAATAGTAACGCAGGAAATATTATTCGAGGTGAGGGTCGTGACCGCGAGAAAAATGTTGAAGGTTGGGAAAGAAAGGAGGAAATGTCTAGGTGGTGGAGAGAAGCAGGCAGGCGTACTGGGCTGGAAAGTGAGAGAGAGAGAGAGAGAGAGAGAGAGAGAGAGAGAGAGAGAGAGAGAGCAGCACCAAGTATTTCCTTCCCGCACGTGGATGGAAGAAGCTACCTGGTGATGTCATGCGTCGACCTTGATGACGCTACGCGACTGTCGACCCCTCCGCCCTCCTCTCTCTCTCTCTCTCTCTCTGGTGTAGCTAGATAAGTTATTAGAACACAGTAAAGAGAATACATAAACATGAAAATAACTATAGTATTATCTACTCATCAATCTTTCTCGAAACATTCTTCCAAAACTAAGTAAATAGCGGTACTTGAATTTGAGAAGGTGGATGCTAGACTATTTGTTGCGTCTCGGCTCGTACGTTCATAAATTGCCTTCCCTTACACTCTCTTTTTGTTCGGATGCCACGGATTAGAGAAGCAGAAATCATCTTCAATATACCGTAGCGGGGATTGGTTGGTCGTTCTACATGATTAATATATGATTATTGAATTATCGTGGATCATTACTCAGTTACCCAGTACACTCCACTCATACTCCTCTTTGATCTCCCGTTAAGATCAAAGGCCACACAGATTTTTTTCTTATGTGGGAGGGGAACCGGTAAACTATTAAGTAATAACTAGCAAGATTATCATTCATGTTATTTCTTTCTTGATGGCGCAGAATCCTTATCAATTTGTCATAAAAAAATTAAAATATCTTCGAAAACTCGGGTATATTCCACACGAAAGTGTTAAATGCGAAGTCTGGTTCAGACTGATGATGTAGAATCCTTGTCAAAATGTTACTGAAATCATGAAAACAGATTTGTAAACCTTGGTAACTAAAACCTAACTTCGCTTAATGTATTAGTTAACACAAAACGGAAAAATGTCTGATTTTACTTTGTCTTTCTTCTGATAAGAATAAGTCATTTTCATTCATTCACACACACACACACACACACACACACACACACACAGTGTGTAGTGGTTAGCACGCTCGACTCACAATCGAGAGGGCCGGGTTCGAATCCCGGTAAGCGGCGAGGCAAATGGTCAAGTCTCTTAATGTGTGGCCCCTGCTCACCTATCACTAAATAGGTACGGGATGTAACTCGAGGGGTTGTGGCCTCGCTTTCCCGGTGTGTGGAGTGTGTTGTGGTCTCAGTCCTACCCGAAGATCGGTCTATGAGCTCTGAGCTCGCTCTGTAATGGGGTTAGACTGGCTGGGTGACCAGCAGACGACCGAGGTGAATCACACCAAACAAACACTACCACCTTGCTCAACCTTGGAACTCATTCCTCCTCTTCTCTCCCTCCCTTCCTTCCCTTCCTCTCCATCACCTCCATCTCTCCACACTCTTGACTCTATCTTTCCTGTACTCGCCAGCCTCTCCCTCTTTTTGTTTTTCCTGTACACACAGCTTGGGGCAACGTTTGCATTAGTCACTATCCCTCCCTACCTATTCCTACCCATCGTCTCTCTCTCTCTCTCTCTCTCTCTCTCTCTCTCTCTCTCTCTCTCTCTCTCTCTCTCTCTCAGTAACTTGAAACAGTAAAGGATATAACTATAAGGAAGAGGTCTTTTAGAGTCAACCGTAAGAACGCAAAAAAATCACGAGACTTTTAAGAAACAAACTGTAAATGTACGCGAGGATTTCTGAAAAGCTGAATGAAAGTCGTGAAATTCAGTTAATGATGCGTAGAGAGAGAGAGAGAGAGAGAGAGAGAGAGAGAGAGAGAGAGAGAAAATAGGTTGGTGACGAAGAGGGTTGAGTGTTGAACAACTGTTAGGGCAGCGGCAGCCAGTCAAGAGTCGGCGAGCAGCTCAACGCAGTGAGTGTCTGGCCGCGGTGGTGAAGGGAGGTGCGGGCACGGACGCCGCAATCGCTCCTCATCTCTCACTCAGTTACCGGTGCTCTAATTGAAAAGAAAGTACAAAAATCACAGTGACCTTGGTGGGGCTTCCGAATCTGAATATGTCGTGGCTATTGGGTGAGTAAATGTCTTCGTTATCGTGTTATCTTTTATCTCTCCGTGATGGTTTTGCTGATGGGCATGTTCCACGTGTGTGAAGAGAGGGGGTTACACTAGTAAATTCAGCGTCAATGCGTCGCTCTTGTGGATTTCAGAAGGATAAATGCAGGTAAAGTAAGAGTAGATCTGTGTACTCTTCCAATTCATTCTGCATCGGGATCTTGTGGATAAATTTTTGACAAAGGTTGTTTCATCTTCATTTTTTTTTTCATTTTATGTATTGATTTATTTTATTTACCTATTTATTTATATATTTATTTATTATTAGTTTTTTTCTGTGTATGTGAATGAATATGCCGAAAGACATTTACAATATGTCTTTCGTTGCTGAGAAAAATTAATGCCATGACAATTATCGTCCGTCTGCTATCCACCCTTCACTTGCAACTCCCCAACAGAAGTAACAGTTATCTTTAGTTTATCTCAGTTTGTCCGATAGAGTTCGCTTCGCAAGTCTCGATGTGCATTACTAGTGACACTCCGCTCGAGACGGACTTTCTATCCGACTGATCAACTTGTTCCTCTCCCGCTCCGTGTATTGCTGGTGTGTTCCCATCCGTGGAGCTGTGTCTTGTTGCTTTCATCGTGGCAGAGATTGTTAATAAAGGTAGCTGACACAAGTATCACCGTTTGGGCAATGCAAATAGTGATGTTTGTCTCTTTCTTTTTCTTTTCCTTTCATGGTGTGAGTTACTGTATAGTGAATGTGAGAGAGATTGTTGTATATAGATATCACAAATACTATCAAAACATTGTTTCTGCAATCCAAATTAGATATTCTCTCTCTCTCTCTCTCTCTCTCTCTCTCTCTCTCTCTCTCTCTATTGGACAGTTGAGCTGTCATAAATATCCTGTATTGCCAGAATAAGTCATACATTCATGAACATTGACCCTGTCCATTCATTATCAGGGAATAAGTCATTCGTACCATGTAACATTAGATATATGTAACAACTTGTGCCTGAACGACTTACAACTTATAGCAAATAGCGCGCGCACGCACACACACACACACACACACACACACACACACACACACACACACACACACACACACACACACACACACACATTGAATAGTAATCTTTGATTGTATCTTCTGTGACATAACTATTTATTAGCCTGTAATACAAAACAAGAAAATCGTAAAAGTTGTGTAAAGATTAATTAACTGTGAAAAGTTAAAGGTAGCGGGAATGGGTCATTTTGTGTTTTATATAAGCTATAGAAATATTTCAGAAACAGTAGTAAAGAAAATGTCGCAAAACTTCTAAGTGATTAAGGAAAACATTCAAAATTGAATTTGGGGATGAACTCCAGGCTCATGCAACACAGCTAGTTAGCTCTCCTCTCTTGATGACGTCACCGCTCTGTTTTGTTGCGTCCAAAGGTCACGCCTTCATCTTGTTGTTGGTGCATTATCCGGTGAGCTAGGTGTTTGTGCAGCATATCCTGTACAGGTTTGTCTGTGAGCGTGCTGCGCGCCCTTCACTCTCAAAGCACTGGTATCGCCATGTTAATCGTACTACTACGTTCATCCTCCATTGGTAGAAATTTTTGATACACGTGATAAGGGTGGAGGGAATTATCTCGCAACAGAAAGGCGATGAAAACAGGAGAGAATAACAACAAACTTATGATGACTCAGAAAGCCCGGATACCGTATTTGTTAAATCAGTGCCTTATAAATGTCTTATACTGATAGGAAAATTCTATTCTTACATGAAATGATATGAAAATATTCGAGTAAATGAAAAAGAAAAAAAAAAAATTGGTGATAAAATGACTGGCATTACGTTAGATAATTGCATTCGTCTTATCGGTAAATTTGCAGTTTCAGCCAATATACCCTATCTTATATTTCTTTTTCCCAATGTCTAACAAGCTTGGGGATCTCCTGGGAAAGCGGGGTTTTAGGGTGGGGAAACCAAACCTAACCTAACTTCTATTCTGAAGTTATTATTCATTTCCGATAGGGTAAAATGGGGTTAGAAATGCTCGTAGAAGTGTGATCTAGACCGTGAGAATGTGTATAGTTACGTGTGATGTATTGGTTGAAAATGCAATTATACCGTCTTATACTGAGGGGAAATTCTTATCCGTACATGAAATGAGGAATAGAAAATAACTAACATATAATTCACTACCAGCCAACTCGTCCTTCAAGGTTGTCATTTCCACCATTTTATCAAATGCATTGGCTTATTATTGTAATTCTACTCACACTTCGCAATGTAGTCAATGTATGTGCTTGTCCTGGATCGTGAACTGAAAATCAAACCCGGTAAGTTTTTAAAGAAATGTTTACTATTTAATGTGGGAATAAATATGAAACATTATCACCGGAGAATGGGCTATTACTGATGTTTTATTGTTGATTATTTTACCTTGTAACACACGCCTACAAATAACACTCTCCAATTCTTACTGGTCAGAAGTTAAATCTAAAGTACTTACGTGAATGCCCATGAAAGCCTTGGACAATTCGATAGTATCAAGTAATCCGTGGCGTAATTCTAGTTGTGTTCACTGCGGCGGCCACCTGTGGACTGCCGTAAGACGCAGTCTCGCGTTCACGAGTTAGCGCTTCGTTTGTAATGTTTCATTGCTTCACTTGTAATGTTAAGAATTTAGTTATCATTTTATAGTTAAATAAATATCAATGTATGTATTATTGTACAATTATCCCTTGTGTAGTTAAGTTCTATCATTTAACTATACGTGATTAATTATCCAACAGAACTATAGATACTTACATAGTTCTTCTGCTTACTCTATTGTCTCTGGAATAACTTATTTTCCACAGGAAATTTATCTTGCTAGAGGAATAAGAAAAGAAAATACGGGAAAAGAATGATCGAGAAACCTGTGATGAAATAAACGACTCTCAAACCTCCGATACAGTCATGTTAATCATTACTTTTCTCATCAACTCGTTAGGAAATTCTGATACGTTCACGAAATGATGATGAGTAAAATTCTCGTGCAACATAAACGAATGAAGAAACCTGTGACGACTCTCAAAGCCCAGGTTTCGCCATGTCAAATCATTACATTCCGTCTTACATCGGCAGGAAATTCAAATGAAAATGAGAAAGAATTATCTTACAATATGAAGAAAATAAAGTTAATAGAAAAGCAACAGAAGAAATAATAAAGAAAAAAAACCTGTGATGAAGTAAATGTCAAGGGAGCATAAAGATATAAAGCAAGCACGTATCATAGTATCAGCACAGTCCCTCCCTAACATACACCGCCACACCTCACAGGCAGGTGATTCAGAGTAAGCCGCAGGCACCAACATCCCCTGGCCCGGAAGTGACTGGCGGTATGGCTGCCCACTCGAGCGTCTTGTGTGTGTGTGTGTGTGTGTGTGTGTGTGTGTGTGTGTGTGGTTAGACATTATTGTAGAGTACGAGTGCGTGCTGAGTGTAAATTCTTGTTTCCTGTGTTGTTTCCCACGTTTGTTGTTTCTCTGTGGTTTTGATGTTATTTTGAGTTTGCTTAGCGTGTTTATTTGTTATCATTGTTGCTATTGTTGTTGTTGTTGTTGTTGTTGTTGTTGTTGTTGTTGTTGTTGTTGTATCATTGTTAAAAATAGTAGTATCATAATAATCAGCAACAGAATGACCACCACCATCACCACAACAACCACCACTAACAACAACAGTATTACTACCATCACCACCAGCAACAACAACAACAACAACAACAACAGCACCACCACCACCACCACCACCACCACAGCAACAAAACCAACAGCAACATCAAAGGACAATAATAAATCTTTGTCATTATTTGTCCAAGAGTCGTGGTGTGTTCAGTAACATGACGCAGCGTTTCCTGAGTTTTGTTCAAGGATTATGTTATGTAAACGTCACTACTCACTTCATCTTCTCCATCACCATCACCACCACCATCATCATCATCACCATCACCATCATCATCATCATCATCATCATCATCGTCAACATCATTTTGAACATAATCAAGTATTGCTATAATGTTGTTGCTGTTGTTTTTGTTTTTATTCTTGTTTTTCTACTTATATTTATTCTTACTTTTCTTTTACTTCCTATTCTTTTTCTTCCCTTTTTTCATTTTTCTTCAAT
>NC_059270.1:11555444-11617944 GCF_017591435.1 Portunus trituberculatus
TTATTAATATGGTCTTTTCGTGCATAGATAAGGTTCTCCTAAAACTGGAGTAATATTGTGTGACATTGTAAATTTGAAGTTAGGTCATGGAAAATACATGAAATTTAAAATGCGCATGAGTTTGAAAGATTAATAAGAAACAAATTAATAAAGGAATACTTGTGGAAAAAAGTACATATATTTGTGAAAATGAAGCAGTGAAGCGGTGAGAGTGTGACCTCCGACTTGCATGACCTGCCAGCGTAATGGGTGACCCCACTCGACAGGATGGCATCACACCTGGGTCAGACATCCCAGGGGTGGTGGCGTTGACCCCAGCCAGCACGGAGCGGGTGTTCAAAGAGTTCTTCAGCACGGTGCTGAATGACCTCATGCGGCAACCGCCCTCCAAGTCAGAAGTAGTCAACGTCACCGCAATTATGAAGGAGTTCTCGGCTCAAGTCAAAAGCACGTCCGAGGCCCACACGCCGGTGCTCTTCTTCGCCCGGCCAGAGTCACCTGATACTATGGCAGTGGCGCTGGCGGGGTCGTGGGCTGTGGTGGTTATGACGGCGTTGCTGATCGGCAAGTGCGTGACCACGACTCCTAAAAACTTCTGCGCCGCCTCGCCCACGTTGCTCTACGCCCATGGGATTCGAACACTGGTGTTGTTGCTGCTCACGCTGATCCAGGCAGGGGCGTGCGGCGAGGCGGCATTAAGGTACCACCACTCCCAAGCCCCTCACGTCCTGCTCATCCCCGCCCACGTCCTCGCGTTATTCACCACCCTTCTCACCTGGATTCTCTACCACCACCTGGAGAGGTGGCAGTGTGGGGGTGGAGTGGGCGTGGGGGTTGGGATATGGTTGTGCGGGACGTGCGTGGGGGGAGTGCGGGTGTGGCAGGCGGTGGGCTTGGGTGGAGTACCGCCCATGCTTGTGTATCCTACGCTCAGTCTGGCTTGCGGGGCGCTGCAGTTTCTTCTCTGCTGTCTGGACGTTGTCGCCTTCCTGCACTGGGTGAGTGTGTGCTGGGGGGGAGGAGGAGGTGTGGCGGGGGATGGGAATGGCATGATGCTGGAGGTGACGCAGGCCCTTAACAACATAAGAACATAAAGAGAGTAAAGGGTCACGGAAGACAGAGTCTATATATACACGCACACACAGCGCATACCATCACTCATGTCATTTTAGCTCCATTCATCTTCTTAGACACACAAGTTCATGTCTTTCTTGGAAATTCAAGTTGAATTATTTTAAGTTCGTTCGACACTTTAATGAATTTCCTTTGACCATTATAAAAAGAATGTTTTGTTAGACATTTAATTTCCTGACGACAGCGCATGTGCTTCCTTTCTATATTATGGGAAAAGTAATATCGGGACATAAAGTGGAATGGCACACATCTGAAGCAGAACGTATTTCATAAACGTCAAGAGACAAGAGGAAGTATGGAGCAGCGAGAACTAAGAGGCGCGGTACCAGACAGTCAACATACGGAGGTAATAATAACGAAATAACACATGAAAAAAATTAAGCTACATGTGTTTCAAGAGTCCCCTTTGCCAGAAATATAGAAAATGAAATAGAAAGTTGTCTAATACAAGCACACAATTCAACTCTCATTTTTCAATTAAATAGAATGAACATTTTATTTCCATTTTATCACTTTATTTAGAAAAATTCAAAAAATGAATAATGACACCTCCTCAGATGTGTCTTTTTAAGGTACATAGTTTGGTGAACGGCGCCTGAGAGTTTGAGAATATAAGTATCCTATTTATTTCATGGTCGATTCATAGAAGAGATTGCGTAGCGGCACCATTGGGTACGTAGCCGCTTCACTTCCTTCCTTGTCCAACTCCGCTTATCTCCTTATGTCTGAAGAAAGGAGAGAAAGTGATACTTTACTTGCTTACTTTATAATTAACTTCTTTTCCCTAAAATTTATCCATTTTTTTCATTCGCTCCTTTTCTCTTTAATTTTTTTTCTTTTCTATCTTTCTTTCTTTGCTATTGTTGTTGTTGTTGTTGTTGTTGTATTCTTCTTTCCCCCTCCTCCCTCTCCGTATCTCCTGTGTGTGTGTGTGTGTGTGTGTGTGTGTGTGTGTGTGTGTGTGTGTGTGTGTGTGTGTGTGTGGGATTGTTATTGTTGTTGTTGTCTTCTTTCTTCTTACTCCTTCTCTCCTCTGTGCGTGTGTGTTTTTGTGTGTGTGTGGGCAAAGAGAGAGAGAGAGAGAGAGAGAGAGAGAGTGTGTGTGTGTGTGTGTACGTGTGTGTTATTGTTGTTGTTGTTGTTGTCTTCTTTCTTCTTACTCCTTCTCCTCTCCTCTGTGTGTGTGTGTGTGTGTGTGTGTGTGTGTGTGTGTGTGTGTGTGTGTGTGTGTGTGTGTGTGTGTGTGTGTGTGTGTGTGTGTGTGTGTGTGTGTGTGTGTGTGTGTGTGTGTGTGTGTGTGTAAGTGTATATTTGCGTCGGCATAAGAAGATATTTCTGGCAATTAGATGTTTTCACAAGAGATTCCTTATTCATTTGCTTACTTACATTTTCATTCATCCATTTTTCTTGTTTATTCATACACTCATTTATTCATTCACATATTCATATACTGAAATAGAAAGGTCGGAATTAGTAGGCGCAAGGTTGGGGCTGTCCAGCGTTACTCATCCCGGCATGGAACTTTCTTTTATATTGCACAATTTCAAGCGGAACTGTTTAGCCGGAGAAACACAATTGTTGCATTTTTTTTATTTTCCATCCGTCTTATGATCATGAATATAACTGTAGCTTATATTTCACAATGCAGTGTCGATACATTTTTAAGGTTTGGGGGCCGCTGTGGTACAATGGACCGTACGAGGGGTCTCCAAGCGCATGGGTTCGAATCCTGTCCACGGTCCGAGTGTAGGCCGGGGTTCCTCATTCGGGGCAACGGTTTCCTAGCGGGTGGGCTTTGAGATAGGAGGTACCACAAAAAAGTATCCCCTTTAGCCCATAAATTCCCGTAAAAACCCCACATGGTATAGAAAAAAAAGCGGGATTATATATTTAGTCAGGGAAGCACAGTCGCCGCAGTCTCTAACTCTCCTTCCGTTTCCTGATCCTGTACATGACTTGCTTTTCTATTACACGGAACATTGTCAGCATAATTACGAGGGAAATTATATAGTAAAAAATAACATAGAAGTCGCATTTTTTTTTTCTTCCGGTTTTACATGACACAATGAAATATTAGTGTACTTTACATGAGATCTAATAAGTACTCAAAGTTGTTGCATTCTCTCTCTCTCTCTCTCTCTCTCTCTCTCTCTCTCTCTCTCTCTCTCTCTCTCTCTCTCTCTCTCTTCCAGTTTGAGAGAACTAGTATAACTGTTTCATTATATCTGTATGTTTTAGCATTACACAAGTAAGTATATAATTTCTCGCGAAGCTATTAGAATAAAGAAATATAGTTGCCGCATTCCTAACCATCGTGTCGTTTGGGAAGATTCAATAGCTTTAGGTGAGCCACGGTGATACTCTGAATGCGCGAGTAAATAAGTACATGAGGGAACGCAGAGGAGAGACACACATGTTGAAGGACGGTCCTCTCTGGCTCAGAGGACGCGGGTTCAGGGAGTGAGAAGTGCACCTGCGTGTCATCTTATTTGTGCTCGCCTTTTTATCACCACACACACACACACACACACACACACACACACACACACACACCACACACACGCGACGCGGTAAATGTCTTCTGGTGTTTACATAAGCTCAGGTCTGGTATACTGCAATAGCAAGTAGGCGCACCACGGGCATAAGAAAAAAATAGGGATGAGAGAAAGAATCCAGAGAGAGAGAGAGAGAGAGAGAGAGAGAGAGAGAGAGAGAGAGAGAAGCATCGAATAATAATAACAATAATGATAATAATAATAATAATAATAATAATAATAATAATAATAATAATAATAACAATAATAATGATAATAATAACAATGAATACAGTGAAAATATCCATATGTGATAAATGAAAGTCGATTTTGATCTCATACAGACAAAAAAAATGGAAAGTAGGAGTTAATTGCGCAGTGACAACTTAAGTGATGGCACCGTGAAGAGAGAGAGAGAGAGAGAGAGAGAGAGAGAGAGAGAGAGAGATGGAGAAGAAGGAACGTAGAGTAAGGAAGGAATACTGAGAAAGAGGAAGAGAGATGTAAGAAGGACTTCCTTACTTGGCTGACTGCCGTGAAGAGAGAGAGAGAGAGAGAGAGAGAGAGAGAGAGAGAGAGAGAGAAGGAAATATCACTTGGCCCTCCCGTCTCTATAGTGCCTATGCCGCGCTGTGCCTCCCATTCATCGCTGCTCCACTTCTGTGTTTGTTCCTCTCTCCCCAACCTACCTCTCTTCTCGCGACCCCGATGCTGATGCTGATGCTACCTTGCCAAAGCGTGTGTGTGTGCGTGTGAGTGCGTGTGTGTGTATGTATTTTGGTAGCGTTTTTTAATTCTAATGTTTCTGAAGAGCAAGGTATCGAAATGTTTGAGAACGGAGATGAATGGTTATCTTTAAAACAACTGTGGTGGTGAATTCGTGCAACGTGACATATCGCTCCATTATCTTATCTAATAGCCGTGGTCTTTTGTTAAGGTTAAATGTTAAATGCAGCAATGGTAATAGTGCACTCGAGATGGACTGGTTTTTCTGATTTACATGTGTTTAGAAGTGGCATCAGTCTGGTATTAATATTAAACATCTCTGCATCTTTTTTAGAGAGAGAGAGAGAGAGAGAGAGAGAGAGAGAGAGAGAGAGAGAGAGAGGCTTATGTGGAAGTTAAATATTACAGTTTCCATTGATATGTTCATGATTCAACATAAACAAGCTATTATATTGTGAAAACATAAATAAGTAACTCTATAGTCTTTGGAAGCAGGCATTCATTCTTAATCTTTTCAGTACTGGGATGCATTTTTACCTTGATTTTTGGATATGATTAGACGATTCTATTGACATTAGGAAGGGTCTATGGAAGTCAGAAGATTAATGGCTACATAAGTTTCTGAAGCTGTATAAAATCATCAAATAGTAAGCAGAAGGAAGATGAAAATGCGTCATGAAGTTGAAAGGCTTAAACGTTTCCATCTTCTATCTATGGTAGTCAACTTTTCAGTGTAACGTTTTTTTTTTTTTATTCTTGTCCTTTTTATTTAAGGTGTTTTCATGATTCAATGTCAATTAACGAGAATTTTATGCTGCCATTACAAAGAACAGTCATTTCGCCTGATGAACTCCCGTGATCTTCTTCTTCTTCTTCTTCTTCTTCTTCTTCTTCTTCTTCTTCTTCTTCTTCTTCTTCTTCTTCTTCTTCTTCTTCTTCTTCTTCTTCTTCTTCTTCTTCTTCTTCTTCTTCTTCTTCTTCTTCTTCTCGGTATTTGTCCTTTAATCTTCTTCTTCTTCTTTTATTATTATTATTATTTTTAGTTTTTTATTTATTTTTTCTTTTTCTTTCTTCTTCTTCTTCTTCTTCTTCTTCTTCTTCTTCTTCTTCTTCTTCTTCTTCTTCTCTTCTTCTTCTTCTTCTTCTTCTTCTTCTTCTTCTTCTTCTTCTTCTTCTTCTTCTTCTTCTTCTTCTTCTTCTTCTTCTTCTTCTTCTTCTTCTTCTTCTTCTTCTTCTTCTTCTTCTTCTTCTTCTTCTTCTTCTTCTTCTTCTTCTTCTTCTTCCTACTACTACTATTAATACAAATGATACTACTGATACTCCTGCTCTTACTCCCACTACTACTACTACTACTACTACTACTACTACTACCACACACACACACACACACACACACACACACACACACACACACACACACACACACACACACACACACACACACCAAATTACAACTATAACAATATCTAAAATTACACATCACACACTCACGGACACATATATGCAGAAAATTACAGTTATTACAATCTCTACTATTACACACACACACACACACACACACACACACACACACACACACACACACACAATATTACAATTATTCCAATACCTATGATAATTAGGTTAAAAGATGTAATTGTAATTCTATCGATTGTGATATTTGTAATAGTTATTTGTCATTGGCCACTGTCTGTCTGTGGTCCACCAGAGTTCCGTCGTCAGCTCCTGCGTGAGTAGCACCGTTGTTGGTTGGATCCCTGGCATGTTCGAAGCGTCATGCACCTCTCCCCCTGTTTCCTGAGGGGTAGAGAAGCGGCTTTAGCCAAGGCAGGGGAGCCTGGTGATTGAGATGGTATTTGTGGTGCCTTTACACTTCCCTACTCCACACTTGCTAACCTGTCACTCATACGAATTCAATAATTATTATTAGTGGGACTTTTCTATGGAAAAATCGTATATATATACCAATTGTAATATATATCAATAACTATTATAGTGAACTAAATTTATATATATACTTAATCAATATTATAGTAAAAGCTCACATTATAAGAATAAATATATAAATTTTATCCATACAAACAATTTCAAATTTACCAACCCAATCACTGACATTCTATTGACTACAAGTTGAATAAACCATGTCCAAAAAAATAATAAATAGAATCTTGAATGCAGAAAAAGGATTATGATATTCTAAGTAGACAGAATATTCGTATTTTATTATTTTCTTACCATAAGTTCAATAATGAGAGGAAAAATCATGATCATCGAGAGTTAATAGACGCTACATTGGCCAAACAAATCACTGCATTCACACAAGAAACAGATTATGAAATTTACACGTTACACTCAACCATTTACCCATCACCCATCCACATGTCATACTCCTAGTCAACCCTTCACTTATCCTCTGTGCCACACGATAAAAGACACTATTTAAAACACACACGTTAGTCACCCATTCAATCATCAAACCTTCACCCACTCAACTCGTCACTCACACTCCTATCAGCCACAGAGTCAAGTGTTTTCAAGGTACACGAGAGAGAGAGAGAGAGAGAGAGAGAGAGAGAGAGAGAGAGAGAGAGATGCGGAATATGAGGATCTCGCCCATCTTATCTCTCTTATATTTCAATCTCACGAAAGCTTAGAAGTGAATAGCGTTCCTCCAGGGCTCTTTTTAAAGCTCAGTGTCATAGTGTGCGCTGCTTTAGAAGGGAGTGGGTCGTGTGTGTGTGTGTGTGTGTGTGTGTGTGTGTGTGTGTGTTTATGTGTGTCTAGATTTACAAATTGTTAATTTTTTAGTTTTACAAATTGTAGTAATAGTAGTTAGTAATAGTAGTAGTAGTAGTAGTAGTAGTAGTAGTAGTAGTAGCAGCAACAACAACAACAAAAGCAGCAACAGCAGCAGCAGAAGCAGTAGTAGTAGTAGTAGTAGTAGTAGTAGTAGTAGTAGTAGTAGTAGTAGTAGTAGTAGTAGTAGTAGTAAGGATCTAAGGTGCTTAGATGCCTACTATTCTTGTCTTGGGAAATGTTTAAACGTGTGTGTGTGTGTGTGTGTGTGTGTGTGTGTGTGTGTGTGTGTGTGTGTGTGTGTGTGTGTGTGCGAGCGCGCGCGTGTGATTGGATGGGTATGTGTTGAGAGAAAAAGGAGGAGGAGGAGGAGGAGGAAGATGTAGGAAATTTTTGTCTCAGTTACTCTTATTTAATCATAATAATATCATTCATCATTATTATCATCATCATCATCATCATCATCATCATCATCATCATCATCATCATCATCATCATCATTATTATTATTATTATTATTATTATTATTATTATTGTTGTTGTTATTATTGTCATTACTAAGTTATTAGTTTATATATCAGTGTCTGGTAGTTGTTTATTTATTCTGGCGAAGGAGACGCATTAGTGATGATAATAATGGTGATGATGTTTACGGTCATTTTGCTTGTATGTTTGTTTGTTTCTTAGCTGACTGCTTAGTTGATTAGCTAGTTAGTTTGTTAGTTTGTTTGCTGTTCACTGAAAGACCATTATTTCACGGGAATAAGTTATCTGAATCTTCCCCATCTCTCTCTCTCTCTCTCTCTCTCTCTCTCTCTCTCTCTCTCTCTCTCTCTCTCTCTCTCTCTCTCTCTCTCTCTCTCTCTCTCTCTCTCTCTCTCTCTCTCTCTATCTATATATATATATATATATATATATATATATATATATATATATATATATATATATACTAACTGGCAATCGTTCAAATGTCTTAATCACTATTTCTTGCTTATTTCTCTATTTACGCTGTTTTGTCATTTGATCACTTTGTTTGGCTTTGAAATCTTTATCGAGAAATCTTAGCTCTTCTGCTTATACTACTTGTTCACGGGTTTGCTAATTCATGTGGCTCTTTTACTGAATCTATTTTTTTTTTTTCCCTATTCTTTTATTAGTAATGGATTTTAGTCTACAGGTTATCTCTCTCTCTCTCTCTCTCTCTCTCTCTCTCTCTCTCTCTCTCTCTCTCTCTCTCTCTCTCTCTCTCTCTCTCTCTCTCTCTCTCTCTCTCAACATATTATTAGTGTTGTCTCTCAATAGTATGACGCGGTGCTCTCACGATCTGGGATTCAAGGCCGAATACCCTTACGTCACCTAACACAAGAACCTGAGCAGACTGCCTCGCTGTGTTTACTATGTTACTGCCAGACATCAGCGGTGTTGTTCCTATACATAGTTTCTTTGGCAAACAAGCCCATAGGTACCCCCAGTGTCTTACTGTGCTATGTGTGCCGTGTCGTTGAGTAATTTTCCGTCAAGTCTTGTATACACGGGTTCTTTTTTCAGTTTTATGCTCCCATTGCCTGTCTGGCATTTCTCAATCCAGTTGTCTATCAACACATGTTTGCCTTATTATTATTATTATTATTAAATGTGTATTTTTACTTTATGTGCAAAAATTGTAGAGTCAAGGAAATACTACAGCTGTGGTGACGACATTATATAACAGGCACACTTTTAATAAAGAAGAAAAGGAAGGGACTGTCTAACAAGAGGAAAAAAAATAAGGATAATCCCAAGAATGACGATAGATTTGAAGGTCTTGCGTGAATGAAAAGGCGTTAGATGTGAATGGGTTCATGTGATTACTTGAGCTAAACAAAAGATGACATGATGAATACAGCGAATCAGCTTAAAATGACGAAAAACTAAAATAGTCGATGTGAACTACAGGTGTCATTCTCACCCTATCCCGTGTGGCTTTGGTTCAGGTACACAAGCGGCGCCACACGCAAGTGCTGGAAATCACCCCAGGGAAGGGCGAAGGTTGTACCGCGGCTGGGAGCGAGGCGGGGAGCGGAGGCAGCCTTGCTTACCGTCACCCCCACGTGGGACTCCCTTCCCGTGGCACCTTCTTCTGGTATCTCCACCTGCTGCGGCTCGGCTGGCAGAGACCTCTAACCTACTCCGATCTGGGCAAGTAAGTTATGGTTGTTGTTGTCCTTGTTGAGTTTAGTTATTTCTTCTGTCCTCGTTATCACTGTTGCTATTGTTGTTATTGTTGTTACTATTGTTGCTGTTGTTGTTGTTGTTGTTACTGGTGGTGTTTTGCTTTGATAAATAGATTCAGAATAACTCCTAACGATTAATGACTTCCCGCAGGCTGCCCCGGGAGGAGGAGGCGAGGTACCAGCATGAGAGACTGCTTGACCACTACCTTAGGGAACAGGTGTGTGTGTGTGTGTGTGTGTGTGTGTGTGTGTGTGTGTGTGTGTGTGTGTGTGTGTGTTGATGGATGCATAACTTCGTGGCGTATCACTCATAACATTCGCTTCGGGATCATCATCTTTTGTAACCCACTTACTTTCAGAGCCACCTCGGAGTGGACAGATCTCCCTCACTGTGGCGGGTGTTCTTCCTCACCTACTGGAGGGAAATGGCACTCGGCGGACTTTTCAAGCTGCTGGGGGATTGTGTGAATGTGGTGGGACCCTTGGCTATCTCCCTCATCGTGACCTACGTGACGCAGATGCAGGAAGGCAAGCTGGTGAAAGAAGGAGTCGTGGTGGATAAGGTAAGGTGATAACGCGTGCTGGCTCAGATACAGGAGCGATTTTTCTGTTTATCATATAGAAGAATCGTTGACTTGGCAAATAAAGAAAGACTCTAAAATAAATCTTGCTCTTTCTATGAAAAAAAGGGTTTACTCGGATATTCCAATCTTAAAAGCTTGATGAAACCTTTAGTATTATTTTTCATCAAAACAATCAAACTAATATTATACTTACATATCAAAAAGCTGATGAAGCAGTAAGATATTTTGACTTTTTGGTCTGCACTTAATACTTCTATTGATTTTTGGTAAAGACACTTTCTTCTATAACTATATAACAAACGCAGTATTAAATATGCTGTGCTTACCAAAACCTCAAGAAGTAATAACCACTCCTGTACTCTCAAACACAAGACTCCTTATGTTTTCTGAGAGTAGTTCTCCCAATTTATTTATCCATTATTTTCTTTCTGTATATACTGATAAACATAATTTTTTTTTCTTTTTTATCTGATCACATTGCTAGCACCAGTCTGAAACGACCTCTGAGTAGGTCACTTAAACCTTATCTTTGACTTTATTACCTCTCAGTGCAACTCTAAACTTCTCTATCATGCAGTTTGAAAAGGTTAGGTTTATGGCGAGAAATTCAAGTGTTATTTTCTTGGTTTTTTTTTGCTCAGTTCTTTTCATTCTTTTTATGTCGCATTCTTCACTGTTGCCGCCTATCGTGTTACATAGTACAATTATGATGATCTTGAGCCAAGCCACATGTCCCGAGCATTCCCAGTGTTTCTTTACCGCACCGGACCGTAATGAAGCTGAGCCGCGGACCGTCACGCCAAGGCAGGATTATGATGTCATCCGTAATAAGAGTATTCATACGCTCGCACTCGGGTTTCAAGGCATTTCCTTGAACACACACACACACACACACACACACACACACACACACACACACACACACACACACACACACACACACACACACACGGGTGCGCGCTCACGCTCTTTCCTCCCCCACAATTATCAATATTCAAGACATGATAACGGATGAAGCAGTGAAGAAGGCAATGACGGCTGAAGTTAGTGGGAGGAGTGTTGGGAGACAAAGAACAAGATGGAGAGACGTAACAAGGAGTGACATGAACAAGGTGGAAGATCAAGAAGATGATGCAATGGATGGAAACAGATGGGGAAGGATAACTCGAGTGGCTGACCCTGCAATACAGTGGGATTAAGGTCGCATGAAGGAGATAACGGATTCACGCTTTGAAAGACTTAGGAAGAAATTTGTTGTCATGTATAGTGGTTGATGAATGAAGGAGAAATCAGTTGTCAGGTTGTTGATACAAGTTCATGGCTGAGTTGATTGATACGTGGATAAAGGAAGGTACGTTTGAACAGAACATTTCATCAGTATGTTTTATACCGGAGCTGGCACGTAGAGAAGCGATTTCTACTTAATATCCCACAGCACTTATAATTGTTTTTACATTCGTTTTATATCGATATTTGTTGTATGGCCCACAATGAAGAATTGTAAATTGGAGTAAAGGAAATTTAATCGTTGCGGTGGTAATGTCCCAGTGGTCAATGAAATATTAATTTTATCTTTCTGTCTGTTTATATATCTATCTACGTCGGTCCGATGGCTTCTTGTAGCTCCTCTTATGTTATGTTCCTTTGTAGCTGTACTACGTGGGATGGGAGGAGGCGGCGAGAAACGGGTGGATAGTGGCTGGCGTGGCCCTGGTGGCTGCCCTCGCCCAGTCCACCTTCAGCCAGACCTCCACACACTTGGTGGCCATGGAAGGCATCCACGCCAAGGCCGCCCTGCAGGTCATGATATACAACAAGACTTTGAGGCTGCACTCCGCCACCACCCCGCCGTCAGCTCTTGACGGAGGGGCTGACGCTTCCAGCACGCGGAATGGAACCATGGCAGGGAAAGGTAAGATAGGCAGGTGTATTAATTAACGAGTACCTGGACGATTCTTTTTAACATATTATTTTTTTTATGTTGTTTTGTTATTTTCAACATTTATGATCATAATCAGGCTCTTTTATTTATTTCCCATGCATTTGTCAAAGGTTACGTCACACCAAAATATTTCAGACAAGAGATAGTAATATTCATATATCACACCCTCAATTCTTCCTGATATTTACTCTTGCTGTACTACAAAACAGTCCATTGGTCTCTATATTAGCCCCCTATTCAATCTCAGAACATCACTGTTTGACACGACACACTGACACAAGAAATTGCTCCAAGGATATGAGTACTGGCTCTGCATAATCATGATATTTGAAGATTCTTAAGGAAAAATAGTTTGTGTAAGTGGGAGATATACTGTATATGTGACGCACATCCAGTAAGACTCTTAAAATTATCTCTTCTGTTTGGGAAATCCCTGCTTTTTATCAGTACAGACCGTTACGCAATATTTTCCTCCCTTCACATTGCATACCAGTGTTGGAGTGGCAGGCAGAGGGGTGACGGGGGAGAGAGAGAGAGAGAGAGAGAGAGAGAGAGAGAGAGAGAGAGAGAGAGAGAGAGAGAGAGAGAGAGAGAGAGAGAGAGAGAGAGAGAGAGAGAGAGAGAGAGAGAGAGAGAGAGAGAGAGAGAGAGAGAGAGAGAGAGAGAGAGAGAGAGACTCGCTCCTAGATATAAATGCGTCAAATTATTAAGAAACCACCTCATGTACCCTAACAGTGCACTGGCTTGCGTGGGTCTAATACAGTAATTTCCGTGCATGTACTCGTAACTGTGTGTCACTGGATTATTATTTGAATTGAAAATGACTGTGCTGCGTCTTTTAATGCGGACATGCCTCTATAAACAAACTTGTACTAAATCTGATAACTAACAAAATACGATGAATTAGAAGCACGGTGCTGTATAGATATTGAGCCTTCATATTGAGAGATGAGCCACTGCTAAGGGAACTAACACAGGTAACTGGTAAAGGTACACAATACTCATTTACACACACACACACACACACACACACACACACACACACACACACACACACACACACACATCACAATTAGTCATTACCCATACTTTGACAGGCTTTTACCCTCACCACTCATTCTGCAGCTAACTTATATCCTTCACACAGGCAAGGGCGGTGGAGGAGGAGGAGGAGGAGGAGGAGGCGTGGGTGCAGCAGGCCGTGGAGGAGGCGGCGAGGCGGGGGAAGGAGGACAGGACGCTGGTGTCATCATTAACCTGACCTCAGAGGACTCAGACAATATCCTGACCTTCTTTATGCACTGTCACTACATCTGGGCAATTCCTCTGAAGGTGAGGCGCGCACACACACACACACACACACACACACACACACACACACACCTATCTTCCTTCATTATCTCTCTATCAATTACTGCATTAACTTAGTGTAGAAGCGCATTATATCAACCATTCTGAGTTCTTTTTTCTCCGTAATATTTCAGTATATGCAACACTTCCTTCTTCAGGCAACGCTGTAAACAAAGTAAGAAATAAAACTGCAAAACTAAAGAAACTACATCTGGTGAAGGAAGAATGAGACTGAGCGCCTTATATACAGTACATTCAGAACCAACTTAAAGGCTCCTCAGTAATGGACACTGTGGCTTTACAATCTACACCTTCCTGTTCTGTTCAAATTAAGATTCCATGTAGAGAACCTCTTTCCACATACACGAATTTCAATATACAGTAAAATTTTAAAAGTACTGGGTTATAATATTTCTGCTGCTCTGCCCCACTCGTCCTCCAATACTACTACCACTCCTCCTCCTTCTACTCGGCCCAGGTCTTGGTGATCATGGCGCTACTGTGGGTGCAGCTGGGTACCTCCGCCGTGGTTGCTGCCGTCGCCGCAATCCTTCTGCTCACGCCACTGCAGTTCCTCCTTTGTCGACGGATAGCGGACACCAACAAGACCTTCCTGGTGAGAGAGAGAGAGAGAGAGAGAGAGAGAGAGACGGGGTGGCTATTTGGTGATTATAGTATTTGATGTATTCTGTTTCATTTCGCAATCTATACAATCTCAGTGAAAAGGGGAAGTTTATAACCTTTGCTTTCTCTTTTCGTCTCTCTCTCTCTCTCTCTCTCTCTCTCTCTCTCTCTCTCTCTCTCTCTCTCTCTCTCTCTCTCTCTCTCTCTCGTTTCCTTCCTCACACCTTTTATCCTCTTTTTATCACATCCTTTCCTTTATACGCAGTTCCTCCCTCGGGCCCTTGTCCTATAATATCTCTCTCCTCCTACGCCTTCCCTCCTCCGCTTCCCTCGTCCCTCACATCTCTCATTCCCTTCAGCCTTATATCTCTTCTCTCCTTCACTCCTGTCTTATATCTCTTCTCTCCCTTCCTTGTCCTTCTTATCTCTTCTTCTCCCATCGTCGCTTTCAAATCCTCTCTGCTCTTTCGTCGTTTAAGATTCTCCTTCTCTCCTTCTCCCATCCTTTATATCTTGTCTCTTCATCCACCAGACTGTGAGTGACGAGAGGTTGCGACGGACGTGTGAGGTGCTGGCGGCGGCGCGGCTGGTGAAGGTGCACGGGTGGGAGGATGTGTTTCTACGCAAGATCACCTCCGTCAGGAAGAAAGAACTCGCCCTTCTGCACCGTGACTCTCTTTTACGGGCCTTCATGAGTAAGTGAACCTCTCTCTCTCTCTCTCTCTCTCTCTCTCTCTCTCTCTCTCATCAAGCTCTTCCTGTTTGGCTTTTCTTCATTTCCTCTTTCGCCTCTCCTTTTTTTTCTCCACCCACTTTCTCGTTTCCTCCTCTTCCCACTTTCTCTTCTTGACATCCCCTTTACGTAACGTCCGCGTTCTTACCTGGTTGGTCTTCACGCCTCTTGGACTTCCCAGCCCCACACATTACGCAGAAGGGAAGTGAACGGAGGTGGCGCTTTGCTGACCCGCCATCCAGCGATGTTAGATGTATTGATATAGCGTATTATGAACGGACTGGCCATATCATGAGTAGTACAGTACTGCAGTTTAAAACACATAAAGCGCTGATGAGATCTGCGTCGCGTTTCATCGACAAAAATATTAGATTAGTTTGAATTTGCATTTTTTTTTATCTTTTAGTGTGTGTGTGTGTGTGTGTGTGTGTGTGTGTGTGTGTGTGTGTGTGTGTGTGTGTGTGTGTGTGTGTAAAATAAGGCATCTCGTTTTATTTATAGACTGAAAAATGTCAATTCCTTTTTTTTTCATTACTTATTAGTACAATTGAATCCACGTCACACATGCACATAACCTCCCCTACGCGTAACATACGTAACTTAACACTATTTATAATTTTCTCTCTCTACGGTGCCATTAAAACGTCGCACTTTATCTAATTTCTCACTGCAATTATTTTCTTTAGTACTTCCTGTCACGTAACCTCATCCACTTACGAAATACATTATTAACTCCACCCACTTCTCCGTCTTCCTCCCCCATATCACAAAATACGTTACAGCCTTTCCACTGGACCTCAAGAATGCCACCTTCCCTCCACAGCCTTCCTAACGCAGGCGGCGGGGGTGCTGGTGTCGCTTGTGACCTTTGGGCTGTACACGCTGGTGGAGGAAAGGCCGTTGGAGGCTGGCAGCGTCTTCTCCGGCCTGGCGCTCTTCAACCAGCTAACGGTGCCTCTGTTCATCTTGCCAATCATTCTTTCCCACACTATTAAGGCCAAGGTGAGACGGAGAGAGAGAGAGAGAGAGAGAGAGAGAGAGTTAGCTTGGATTGATACTGATAAGAGGGGAGTGACAGTCTTCGGACCTCTCTTCTTATCTATGATTTTTTTTTGTGTGTGTGCGTGTTTCTGCAAGAGAGAGAGAGAGAGAGAGAGAGAGAGAGTTAGCACATACATCCCTTATATTCCGGCGTTATCTCGTCAACCACTTTCATATTTCAGAACAGCGTGCGTCGACTGGAGTTCTTCTTTCAAACCCCAGACGTGGAGGGTCCTCGCACTCCTCTCACTCCCATCACTCTGAGGACGCGACGGGGTGGAGGGACGGGCTGCAATGTGGACTGCAAGGAGGGAGGAGGAGCAGCAGCAGGGGAGAAAGGGGTGAGAGCTAATGGGAGAGGAGCAGGGGAAGGAGGAGGAGCAGGGAAAAGAGGAAATGAGACACCTGATTCCAAGACATCCAGATTGTCACGAGTCACGGAGGAAAGTCGAGTAAGTTCAGTAGTAGTAGTAGTAGTAGTAGTAGTAGTTGTGGTAGTAGTTGTGGTAGTAGTAGTAGTAGTAGTAATAGTAGTAGTAGTAGTAGTAGTAGTAGTAGTAGTAGTAGTAGTAGCAATAACAGTAGTAGTTGTTGTTGCCACTGCTGCTGTTATTGTTGTTGTGTTATACGTTATCTCTTCCCTTTATTAAAACAATTTTGCACCTTTTTATAATTCACAGAAAAAAAGTTTATTAGTAGTTCTTGACAAACAATAGTAGCTACCTTTTTTTCTAATTTCCCCAACGTATTACCAATTAAAGAAACACGAGTGATCCGCTAACGACCAAATATTATCGTCTTTCCTTGCACTGCAGCCCACCTCCGCTTGCTCCCTGCTCTCATCCACTGCGTCGCGGGAGGAAGAGGATGACGATGACGACGAAGATGACGAGGAATGTAATGAAGAGAAGGACAAGAGTGAGGCTATCAGCACGCCAGCTCAGGGCAGTGTGGAGGCAGAGACCGAGTGCTGGAAGAACAGAGGTGAGCAAGGATGCGTGGGAGGAAGACATGAGATGAAGAAGAATTCTGAAACGTTTTGCTGTCACCAGCACTTTTTCCAAATGCCACAAAGATGACTAACTAAGTTTTCAAAAGTGTTTTTCTGTTGATTATGTAAAAATCTTGTTAACTTGTCACTGGAACCGTAAAAACATTATTAAAAACCCATGTAATTTCTACTAGAGACTAGAAAATAGTTGAGGGAAGGCGCGGAAGTGTTTCAGAATATGGTACGGAGATGCAAGAAGCGAAGATGTTGAATAGTACGGGGTGAGAAAGAATAAATAAAAGAAATATAAGCACAGGAAAAAAAAAAAAAAAAGGGCATAATCAGTAGAGACGAAAGTATGACATGTAAGAAAATCTATGTATATTCAATGGCTATATACATAAACTAGATGAAGAGTTAACCCTTTAAATACCGGGACACATTTTTACCATGAGATTTGTGTACGATTAGACCATTTTATTGACATTAGTAAGTATCTATAGAGGTCAGAAGATTAATGGCCACAGCCGTCACTAAATTAATCTTCCACATAGGTTTCTGAAGCTGTATAAAATCATCAAATAGTAAGCAGAATGAGTATGCGAACGCGTCATTGTACTAAAGGGGTTAATGATGATAGCTATTACGTTGGTTATCCAGGTGAGGGGCTGGTGACGGCTGACGAAAGACGACAAGCAGCAGTAAGCATCCAGTGTGGCAGCTTTGCGTGGCCACCCCTCGGCCGCTACCCAGCTCTCGAGGACATCAGCGCTCAGGTGCCCGCAGGTGTGATTCCCCTCGATTCCACCTGCTTGCTATTCATGGAGTCTTTTTTTTTTTGTAGTGCAAGGAAAAATGGTTAATTAAAGTTTTTTTTCATCCTTTTCCTCATTTTCTTAGTCATTTTGCATTTTTGTCATTTTTCTTAATTCTCTTCTTAATGATTTGTTCTTTTATTGTTTTTTTCTTCTTCTTCTTCTTTCTCCTCCTCCTCCTCCTCCTCCTCCTCCTCCTCCTCCTCCTCCTCCTCACCCTCTGTTTGACATTCTTTAAAATTCTCTGCGTCATTGTTTTCGTCTCCATTGCCAGTACTTTATTAACTCCATCCTCCTCCTCCTCCTCCTCCTCCTCCTCCTCCTCCTCCTCCTCCTCCTCCTCCTCCTCCTCCTCCTCCTCCTCCTCCTCCTCCTCTCCTTCCCCCACTGCTCTTTATCTCTATAGTTCTCCGTGTAAAGGACTCTCTCTTTCTCATTCAGGAGGACTCACTGTGGTGTTGGGTGCTGTAGGAGCTGGAAAAACATCCTTCCTGCTGGCGCTGCTGGGGGAACTGTGCACTGTGAGAGGACAGCTACGGTGGTACGGGTGAGTGTGTGTGGGTGGTAGGCTGGGCGAGGTGGAGACAAGTGCGTTGTGTTGTAGAGGGAAGGTGTTAGGTAAGGTGTGGTATGATGTATGTTTGTTATTGTGTGATTTGTGTCCACTTCCTCGTTTTTTTTTTGATTTCTTGAGACTTTTGCTGTCAATATATTTTTTCTTTTATATATATAATCACTTGTAAACTTTTAAAGCATTTATTTTTTTTTTCATAATTTTATACCAAAGCCTCTGAAATAGTTGTATAGCATAGAAAAAATGAAGCTTATCACCGTATTCTGACTGTGTGTGTGTGTGTGTGTGTGTGTGTGTGTGTGTGTGTGTGTGTGTGTGTGTGTGTGTGTGTGTGTGTGTGTGTGTGTGTGTGTTTGCTCAAGTTTTCACACTTGCACGAAATTGCAAGTACTCTCTCTCTCTCTCTCTCTCTCTCTCTCTCTCTCTCTCTCTCTCTCTCTCTCTCTCTCTCTCTCTCTCTCATCTATTCGCTCATTAAATCTATCTATCTCTTCATCAATCAATCAACCGATCTATCAATCAATCTATCTATCTATCCATCTATCAGTCTATCTATCTATCTATCTACCTATCTATCTTCATCATTCACGAATACTTTAAAATTTTCCCCTACCAGAGAGATGTCCGTGGCGTACGCACCTCAACAGCCGTGGCTCCAGAACGCCTCCTTGCGAGACAACATTCTCTTCGGGCGCCGCTATCTGGCTCGGCGCTACAACAGAGTCCTCACCGCCTGCGCCCTCCACCCTGATGTCAAGATCCTGCCGCACGGGTAAGTGGAAGGAGAGAGAGAGAGAGAGAGAGAGAGAGAGAGAGAGAGAGAGAGAGAGTTGATTATGGGGTAGCGTTTGACAAATGAGATGATATGACAAGGTGTATTGTAAAGATGAACTGTGAAGTGCTGAGGTGTAAGAGGCATAGTGATTGGTGGTGGTGATGTTTTTTTTTTTTTTACTCCTTCAGTACTCTAACGCACATTTTTCATGAGTTTTCGGTATGACTGGACGATTTTATTTAGATTTAAGAAAGGTCTATGAAGGCTAGAAGATCAAAGGTCATGCTTCACTGTTCTGATCCCAACATAACTATCTGAAGCTGTATAAAATCACCAAATAGTAAGCTGAATAAATATGAAAACGCGACATGGTACTGAAGGAGTTATTAGTGTTGGATGGTGTAAGGGAGAAGGAAGAAGATAACTTACGATGATGAGGGTATATGCTAATTATTTAAGTTATGCTAGCAGAAAAACAATGGCAAAAAAAAGCCTTCTACATGGTTACTCGCAAAAAGAAAAATAGTTAAGAGTTCGAAAGAGGCTGGCCAAAATAATTATCGATATGTTTTGAAACAGTTCAGTACAAAACAGGCAGAAAACTCTAAATTTCATCAGTAAACCCGTACTCCTTCTCCAGCTTGAGTTCCCGTCACATCTTCCACTCGTTCTCAAGTAAATTTAAAATGCTAACAATCTCTGACATGTTAATGGCGGCTCCACCCACAGGGACCTGACGGAGATAGGCGAGCGGGGTATCAGCTTGTCAGGTGGCCAACGTCAACGTGTAGCCCTGCTCGTGCCCTCTACAGCGACGCGCGCACGGTCATTCTGGTAAGTTAAGACTTCATTGCTGCATCTACTCGTATTTTTGTGTTCTTGTGTCCTTACTTTATTATTTTTTCATGTAAGTTTATAAAGATTTCCCTTGTCTTTTTCATATTCTTGTTGTCACCTCTAATTTTGCAACCTTACATACTTATATCGTATTCCATCCCACCTACAATTTTCATCGTTTTACTTATTTTTCCCTTCTCTTCTTCCCTCTATTTATTCCTTCTCCAACTGTTTCTCCCTCGCCCTCACACCTTTCTTATTCGTCCTGTTCCATACCATATTCTTTCTCTTCCTCTCTCAAATACCCATGCCTTTTTGTTTGGCCAGGACTCGCCCTTCTCCGCCCTGGATTCCGGTGTGGCTGGCCGCGTGTGGGAGGAGGGGGTGCTGGGGCTGTTGCTGCGCCGTCGTCGAACCGTCATCCTCGCCACACATCTCACGCACTTCTCCCGTCGCGCCCAGAAAGTAAAGCCTCCCGAGCAGCCTTTCTCGCCTTGCCATGCATGCACGCTCAGTGTACATAAACGTACGCACTTATTCTAACTAATACGCACTCATGCATGGATGCATCGCTCTCTCCAGGGTCTTGTTCTCGCTTCCTAATGTAAGCGCGCTGTTTTCGTTCTTCCGTGCACTCATCTGCTTTTAAGCAGAAGTTTCTTTGAAGCTTCCTTTTTGAGTATTTTTTTTTTTTTTTTTCTCTTTGGTATTTCCACTGTTATAATTCTATGACCTGTTTCTGTTGTTGTATTTTCAAAATGAACATGTGCTTCCATTACATTTTTGTAATGTTATTCTTATGTACACCTCTTTTTTGATAGAGACCCATTACATCCTTAATGCAACTATTTTGTTCTACCTTTTGTTTTCTATAACAACACAGTGAATGTATTAGTCATGTCTGTATATTTGTCCAATCTTGAATTGGTTTTGTGCAATCCATCTTTCAATGACACACTCTGGCCCTTGACTTAATCATGAGACTCTGGCTTAACCCACTACTCTAACCTTCCTCTCTACACAGGCTTAACAAGAAAACACTGTGACAAGAAAACTTAGCAAGATTAGGTAAGCATACCTACTGACAACACCACCACGTCAATCTCCCATTTACTCCACAGAAACATTCCACGAAACATCAACATTAACACAACTTACTGAGGTGTTCAGGCTACTGATATTTCTCTCCCACCGTCCTTCATTCTAATCTCTGTTCCCACTTCAGCCATCCAATCTTTTTCATCCCTTCTAAATAAAAAAAAAAGTAGCAATACCAATACAAATACACAACCATTCACCATCTTTCTCTTCTTCTGCAGATCATTTACTTGGAAGGAGGACGAATCTCAGTTCAAGGAAGTCCTTTAGAGGTGTCTCGGATGGCGCCGGAGCTGTGGCAGAGGTGGGGCGGCGGGAGCGACAAGCAGGGGACGCAGGGCACGCCGGAAGGGGTAGCGGGTGAGGGACGCACGGCCAGGGAGAGATGGGCTTTGGTAAGGCTTGTGTCCCGCCTGGCGCTGCGGAACAACTCCAGAAGGGGATCACAACGAAGCAGTGCTGACGAGGTGAGTGGCTGTATCAGAGAGAGAGAGAGAGAGAGAGAGAGAGATCACTTACTCTAACGTATGTACTAAACTCATCTTCGCCTTCACTGTCCAGCACAACGCAGAGGACCACGAAGACTATCTGGGCGGGGGTCACAGCAGGGCGGCGCGGCAATACAGCATGAACAGAGAGGTGCCCCACAGCGCCCTTCTGCCAGGGGACGAGTATGTCTACCTGCCACCGGCCCTCACCCCACTGCTGCCGCCTCACCCTCTCCTTCATCCCTCCTCCTCCACCACCTCCACCTCCAATAAGCTCCAGCTCTTCCGGTGAGTGTTTGGGTAGTGGATGGTGATGAACAATGATAGTGACTAATCTTATGTTTTTCTTTTCTCCTCCTCCTCTTCTTCCTTCTCCTCCTCTTCCTCCTCTTCTATTACTTCTTGTTATTATTATTATTTTCATCATCATTATCATCATCATTATCTAAGTCTAATCATCACCACTATCAACACAAACATTATATCGCCATTCCTCTTATTCCTCTCCTTTCAGAATTAAATCCAGCGCTCCAGCATTTGGCGAAAGTCGTCTCAGGTGGAGCGTGTGAGGCAGGTTCCTCGCCACGCCCTCAGTCTTCCTCCCCAACCCCGCCCCGCCCCGTCACGACCTCGCCCTGCACCCCAGCCTCTCCTCAGCCGCCTTCTCTCCTCCGCGTCCCTTAGGTAAGAAGTTAATAGTGTTTAAGGATGACTGGTATACATTTTCTCTCTCTCTCTCTCTCTCTCTCTCTCTCTCTCTCTCTCTCTCTCTCTCTCTCTCTCTCTCTCTCTCTCTCTCTCTCTCTCTCTCTCTCTCTCTCTCTCTCTCTCTCTCTCTCTCTCTCTCTCTCTCTCTATCAGAAATTCAAAATCCCAATCTTGTAACTCGACTTTCCTCCTTTAAACATCAACTTTCAAGCTCGACTTCCTCTAAATTACGACATCCTTCCTTTAATATTTGCCTTCCTTTTTTCAGAATTTCGACTTCCTTCCTCTGAAATCCAATCTTTTTTCCTTTAAACTCGAACTTCCTCCCACCAAACGTCGACTTCCCCACTCATAAGATCAACTGGTCTTTGTTCTTTGAATGTCTACTCTCTAATGCTTATCTCTATCATAGTAACTTGAATCTTCCTTCCATCGACGCCTTCCCAGTAGGTCAGTGCGGCGTACGAACAGCACTCAAAACGAAAAATGGAACTTGGGTCGCCTCTTTGCACCTTCTACAGCCTTAGAAGAAGACCTGGAGCTGGAGGAGGAGGTACCCGTCGAGGAGGAGGTGGAAGAAGATGGAAAGATGGTAGAGGAAGAACAGGAGGAAAGAGGCAGAAGCGTCTCCTCCACCTGGAATTACCTAGTGTACCTGAAAGCCTGCGGGGTGAGCTTGGGAATGGCCTACCTGCTATGTGCCCTCGCTGGTCAAGGTGAGGACTCTTAGTTCGTGCCTTTTTTTTCAATAGTCAAAGAAATGGTTAACTGTGTTCTCATAAATGTTCCTTTCCCCCACTGTAGTACAACAAACCTTGTTAAACTCTCACTCGAATCATGAAAATGTATTTATAAACCACAATTAGAAATTAAATGTGTTCATGTGAAACGAGCCACAAATAGAAAAATTTTTAAAAAGACCAATTTATATCTTCTTCACTTATATCCATGATAGGAAATTCAAAAGTGAGCTTTTGATTAAGCCTACGAAAACTCCCAGCCCGTCATTTAGACCGAAAAGGCAACGTAAGATTCCAAAGATAATAATAAAGGTTAGATTAACCCCTTCAGTACTGGGATACTTTTTTTTATCTTGAGATTTGTGTACGATTAGACCATTTTATTGACATTAGGAAGAGTCTATGGAGGTCAGAAGATTAATGGCCACAGTCTTCACAATTTTAATCCTACACCTCAGTTTCTGAAGCTGTATAAAATCACTAAATAGTAAACAAAATGAATATGGAAACACGTCATGGAATTGAAGGGGTAAATATTATTTCCTTTACATGGAAGCATAGGAAGGTAATCATCGAGTGAATTTTCTAAGCAACAATAAAGAAAAGCTCCATGGTCCTTCTATTTACACTAGAAAATGCCAAATACAGAAGAATCTCAAACAAAAAGATCAGATTAAAATAAGGCAAAGAGATTATATTAACACAACGCAACCAGAAGAGGATTAGATTAACATAAGGACGACCTCCTCTTCCACTACAGGAGTGAGCGTGTTGCTGGACTTCTGGCTTGGACGTTGGACTGGAGAGGCGAGTCACTGGGAGGAAACGAGACGGGCGAACGAGACCAGCGAGGAGGCGATGCAGGAGTTTGTAGAGAGGACGGTGAGTGATGCTGGTTTCTGGCGTAACGTTTACTGGTAGTGTGTTGGAGGGAGTGTGCTTTGTGTAGACTCTATTTCAAATCTGATTCAACATAATTCCCTCCAAGTAAGTTCAAGCATCTCTTCCTATAAACGACAGGGTGTGAAATATCGGCAAAAGCTCCGGGTTCACATCTCTTCAGTCTTACTACAGTACATTGCAGTGATGAAAAACATGTGAATATATTGGAAGGAAGATGCAATGACCTGAGAAGATTTATATTCCAAGCGTATTTGCATTGAGATGTGATATTTCCTTTGTATCTATTGATATTTATTGTTGTGTTGTTATTGATTGTAATGATGATGGTAAAATAGATGATTATGATGATGATGGTGATGGTGGAGTAGGAGGAAGAGAATGAGGAGAACTAGATGTGGAGGAGGAGCAGGAGGAGGAGGAATAATAATAACGAGGATGGAGGTCTGAATGCCTTATTACTACAAGAAAAACAACAACAACTACTACTACTACTACTACTACTACTACTACTACTACTACTACTACTACTACTACTACTACTACTACTACTACTACTACTACTACTACTACTACTACTACTACTGTTACTACTACTACTACTACTACTACTACTACTACTACTACTACTACTACTACTGTTACTACTGTTACTACTACTACTACTACTACTACTACTACTACTACTACTACCAGCCATTATTATCCTTATCATTTCCCCATAGCATAATCTAATTTTCTTCTCTTCCCGTAGATGCGTTCCTATTACCACATCTACGCCATACTGTCCGGCATTTCCGTGGTGCTGTCCCTCTCCACCAACCTCCTGGGGCAGCTGGCGGCGGGGCGGGGACGCAAGAACCTCCACCAAGGCATGTTGCGCGCCCTGGTGAAAGCTGCTCCGAGGTTCCTGGATGACACCCCCGCTGGTAGACTCCTGAACCGCGTCACCACAGACACTGCCATGATAGATAAGGTGAGTGTTGGGTGAATGAGTGAATGTATCATTTGTAAAGACGATTTTTTTTTTCCTATATTTTCTGTATCCTTTTGACTGGGATGAGAACTGTTGCAGATTAGATTTGTGAGTAGTGAGAGACAGTGGTTTTGCAGCGGGAGAATCATAAGTAAAGATGTTATCATTATGAACCATCTATTCCTCAAGGGTCTAGTCATGTATAATAAAAATATTCGAATATATGACCACGTGCACAAGCCAACCGTCTTTCGTCAAGCAATGTGAGATTTTTCCTTTTAGAGTGTGGGGTTTTCATCTATAACTATATACGTTCTCCTTTCCCTTCATCATCCGTGATTTTATTTGGGATACAGAAAGCTGTTTGTTACTTTCGACATGTATTTATTCATGCGGTAAAATATATATAAACTTACTTTCTCCTCACCACATGCAGTAATTCTTGCCGTTGCCTCTACCAACTCAATTTATCATTCCTGTAATTTGTCGGGTGAATAGAATAGCGAATACTTCATATAAATTTGCCTTCTCCTCATGACAGTACGAGTAATTGTTGCCGTTGCCTCTATTTACTATATTATCATTCTTTTCTAATGGTTATTACCTGTTTGCACACTCACTAATTGTATAATTTCGAACTTACTTTTCACGTGCTCGAAACGCTAATAGTGATTGGTCACTTTGTCTCTTCACTCACTTGTTTGCCGTTCCATTTACTACAAGAAACTTTCCGTCATGTGACTGATAAGCAAAGAAATAAATAACAAAGTAATTGTCCACCTCTCGCTGCATCGTGCCACGGAAACTATGTTATTACAGAGTTGTAGAGGAAGGTCCACACTACACACCATAATGACTAGCAGCAAGAGGGAGTTCCATTCCAGTACTGGCTTACTGTTATCATTAGCGTGAGATTAGAGAGTGAGGAATTGTGCTGCTTTCGGGACGTCTTCATAAGTCGCAGTATTTTGTCGTCTTGTAATACTCTAAGGCAGGGGTTCTCAACCTTTTTATCGTTCAGAACCCCCTGAGTTATAAGACCATCAACCCGAACCCCCAGTATTATCACATGGAACATGGAACTCAATATGCAATGGTACTGCAGAGGATTTTATTAGATCAGCCATCTAAGTACCCCTGGAAATCTTCTTATGAACCCCCTGTGGTTTCGCGCTGTCAGGATGGCCACTGTCCATGAGCTAACATCATTAGGTCTCTATGACGCTGAAGACGTCTATGCAGAACGGTTTGGTTGACAATAGACAATCTCATTATCAGACTTTGATTTCTAAGTTATGAAAATAAACTCATTTACGGGCTTCATATGTTCATGGTGTCTTGTAGTCTACTTACTAACCTAGAAGGAAAGAAAATATCATACTAACTTCGAGTTATCAATTGAGGAAGAAGTAATTTTTGTCCCAGGAATAGAGCTAGATGGTATATAAAAAAAACACACAATGCATAGTAACTCTACTATTATAGCGTTTTTTGTCGTAGATACATGTTTAAAAATACTTTACCTATCTTGATATCTCCTTATGTGACAGAAGAATATCCAAAAATATACGATATGCAGTTGACCATCTTTTCTGTGAAATATTACGATATCTGTTGAATCTGGCAACTTCAACGGGAGTTTGGGTCCTCTCCTAGTGTTTCCTTATATTTGAAACATTGATATTTACACGTCATTGTGATCAGGGAAATAAAGGAAACTAAGTTTGCTTTTTCTAAGAGCATAAAATAGAAAAATTATGTCTACAGGTGGCAGTTTATGTATAAGACAAGCAAACCTGTGTGCACTCATCCACTCTATCCAGAAGCTTAACTAATTTTCAAAAGTTCCCCAATAGTTACACAACTACCATTGGTCTACTGTTTCTATCCAGTTATCTACAAACACGTACACATTCACGGCAGCAACATGCAAAGTACACTAAATACTCCGGAGCAAAGCTGCCTCACCTTGTTTCATTAATCAGCTAACTCTTGCACACTTTCAGACCAAAGCTATTTTTCATTTACCATCGACGATTTTATATTCGAATCAAAATTTAAACGACGATTGAGAACTTTCGGCCTAAAGTTGTTGAGGGCCGTGACGGCCTTGGGCGCCGCACGGGGGAAGGAGGTGGCTGTCGGGTCCGGCCTGGGGCCCAAGGCAGGAACTGGCTGCAGGTCCTTCTTTTCCTTGGTGGCCTCAAGCTTCACTACTAGTCGTCCACTTGCAGCGCCTCACACTAGGCAAGGGTCGCCATAAGCAAGAGATCAATGTCTACCACTCACCAGATGGTGCCGTGAGGGGCCCTAAAGGGGTGATAAGGGCTCCTTGCATAGAGTCTGGTGGTGAGTGGTGTGTACGGGTCCCTGCTTATAATGACACCGGGCTGAACAACTCGCCATGAACGAGGGCACGCTGTGCGCCATGAGCCAGGCACTGACAGTACCAGTGGTCCTTTACGTTAGGTTAGGTTAGGTTAGGTTAGGTTAGGTTAGGTTAGGTAAAAGGACTCACTTCATGACAGTGTTTGGGGAGTGGTGTGTGGCGGGTCATTGCTCATGGCGACCCGTGTGAGGCATTGCAAGGTTGCATCGTCACTGCTCTCATAACCACGGGACTGGGGTTGACCCTTTCGGGTGAAAAGTTTCGTCCCAGTACCTGTGTAGGTAATAATACTTTGAATCGTTTCGCCATCGCCATCGCCGCATCGTTAGCCTCGATAAACGGATCGTTATCCTCGACAAACACATCTTTACCGTGGACACTGGAATCGCAACCTGTCGTGGAATCCCATTGTTAACGTGGACTCATTTTCCTTTGCGGCTTCAAGCTCACTGGTTGTCGTCAACTTGCAGCGCCTCACACTAGGCAAGGGTCGCCTTAAGCAGTCTGCCGTGTCTACCGTCCACCAGATGATGCCGTGAGGGGCCTTTAAGGGGTGATAAGGGCTCCTTGCATAGAGTCTGGTGGTGAGTGGTGTGTACGGGACCTCTGCTTATAATGACACCGTGCTGAACAACTCGCCATGAACGAGGGCACGCTGTGCGCCATGCACCAGGCACTGACAATACCAGTGGTCCTTTACGGGGTGAAAAGGACTCACTGACAGTGTTTGGGGAGTGGTGTGTGGCGGGTCATTGCTCATGGCTACCCGTGTGAGGCGCAGTGAGGTGGCAGCGTCACTTTCCTCGCACTCAAGGGTCTGGGGTGAATCCTTACGGGGTGAAAGGGTTCGTTTCAGTACCTTTGTAGGCAAGTGAACTTCAATTGCGTCGCAGTGAGGTGGCAGCGCCACTCTCCTCGCACCTAAGGGTGTGGGGTGGACCCTTACGGGGTGAAAGGGTTCGTCCCACTGCCGGTGTAGGCAAGTGAACTTCAATTGCGGCGCAGGAAGGTGGCAGCGTCACTCTACTCGCACCCAAGGGTCTGGGGTGGATTCTTACGGGGTGAAAGGGTTCGTCCCAGTACCTGTGTAGGCAAGTGGACTTCAATATTGTGTCGTGAAATCGCATCTTGAGAACTGGAACCGCATCGACATCGTGGAAACCCGCATCGTCACCATGGTAACTGGAATTGCATCTTGATCGTGGAAACTCGCATTATTATCATGGAAACTGGGATGGCATCTTTATCATGGAATGGTGTTCTTATTTTGGAAACTCGCATTGCTATTGAGGAAACCGGAATGGCATTATCATCTTGGAAACTCGGAGCGCTATCAAGGAATGTGGAATCAGATCTTATCATACACACTGTCTGTTATCGTGGAAGCTCTCGTGATCGTCGTTTTTTTCGTTATCTCTGAATTACTTAATTAGTCTTGGTATTATTCTTAGCCTCCGTAATAATAAAGATGTTGGTCATTTTTATCCTGTCTCTTTTACTTTATTTTTTTCTTTCTGAGTTTAGTGTTCTTCAACCTTTTCTAAGTTCGTGCACCTTTTCGAGAAGCTAGGAGGACTATAGAATAAATCTCAAACACATCAGGCCTGTGTTCCGTCTGAGTATGATTATATATTACTATTGTGAATAAATTGTAATACTTTGATAAATGTCAATAGGAGAGGTTCGCAGGTTGGTCAGCATCGTCTCACGGTACAAAGTAGTCGTCTCTAAACACTGTAGTACTTGTTACTTGGGGTGTTTGTTCAAGGCTCCGCTCCACTGCGAGGCAGCGCTCAGCAAAGCCTCCCTCAAAAGCAACTAGCATCTATAATTGTCTTTGATTTCCATGCCGTTAAAATCATAAACTTCCTTGAACAAATATGTCTTCAATTTCTTTTTGAAGATATCGATCCTGGCACAACCTTTAATATCACTTGGCAGTTTATTGTAAATCCTTGGTGCGCATCTTGCAAATACTCGACATCCCATGTCAAGGTTATTTCTTGGCTCATGTAGTCTGTATGGGTCTGCATCGTGTTCCTTGGTATGTGCACAAATGTATGAGTGTCAGGAGTCATTTCTCTAATTTTCGCAGTATCATATTCACTCAGCCATGTTTCAGTCAAAGCAAGAATATCCAGATTCTCATCATTAATCAAAGTTCTGATTTCTATTGTCTTGTTTCCAACTGACTGGACATTTAATAAACCACATTTCAACATAGAGCTCACATCATTAGTAGCCATGATCTGTAATATTTCTGATCCTGTCAATCTCACTTTCCAACACAACACAACAACTATTATTTGCCGAGTGGTCAGTATTCTGTTTCTTAAACCTCACACAGTTTATGCATTTCTTCTTTGTAGATGTGCAATCCTTGGACTTGTGGTTGCCTGCACATTTAAAGCAAACGGGATGCTCACCATTTTTCTTGGCATTGCAGTTTGCCTCAGTATGACCATACCTTTGACAATGGTAACAGATAAGTGCATGATACCTGTCGCGAACCTGGTAAACTCCCCATTCAAGCTTAATCCTGTCCTGATGCTGATGCAACAACTGTCTTATCATTGGATCACATTTCATGATGTAATGAACTGTATCTATTGATTTACCATGCTTTTACTCCTTCCAGTACTTTTCTGTTCTTATTCTACCATGGGATTTCTTTATAGTTACTTGAGTTTATACGACTAACATCATAATATAGAGCAAAATATAATTGTCTGGTGTACCAAGATCTTTCATTTCTAGAGACTTAAATACAGCACGGAACCTTAACACACATTTCGTCTCGCTTTTGCACAGGTTAATTCTTCACAAGGAATGAGTAGAGCAATATTTGTTTGGTTTTCTTTATGAGAAAAAAAAAGAAAATTAGCGACCGAAACAGAAATAGTCCGAGGGTGCTGTAGTGTTTTCATCACCGTGTTCCTAAGCTCTGTCTTGCCATAGCCTGAACATGGTATTCAGTTCAGTTCAGTTCAGTTGATAGGCGGAAGTGTATTCTGAATATCGGCACTTCCTGATGTGTTTTGGTTTGGGTTTTGTCTGGGTCTGTAGCTGTAATTAATTATTATCTAAACTTTTTACTTTATGTTCTCTTATTTTCCAAAAATTATATATTATTTCTTTATTTTCTTCTATACTAGATATTTTCAAAAAGTAATTTTCCAATGAGGTGTTCTTCATTTTCTGGGTAAGGACGCTGCCAATTGGGGTGTTTGCATCTTTCATTGGTGTAGGCTGGACAATGTAGGAGGAACTGTTTATGCCTTTAGTCTATAGAGTCTAAGGGAATGTTGGTGTACGAGTATGTAGATACTTGAATTTCGCCTCAGTAAACTATTGAGCAACAGAAAGGTAATGAATCAGCGGATGATTAGTAAAATCTAATATTTTTTAGCAATTGTATTTTAATGTTATAAGAGACTAATAGAATACCAATCACGTTATAATTCCTTACAAAATAGGAAAACCTCCTATGTAAAATACACACTGTGATGTAATATGTACATCAGATTAATCAGCCATACAGTATATGTTATATATTGTTAGTAGTTGTAGTATAAGTAGTAGTAGTAGTAGTAGTAGTAGTAGTAGTAGTAGTAGTAGTCGTAGCGGTGGTGGTGGTGGTGGTGGTGGTCTAACCCTACAACGTGTTTTCCAGGAGTTAGCACGGTCAGTCACCCACCTGCTGTTCTTCGTGCTGCTTGTGACCTCTGCTGTCCTCGTCAACGCAATCGTCACGCCTGCTTTCCTCGCCGCCGCCCTGCCCATCTTCCTCCTCTACTACGCCGTCCAGAAGTTCTTTCGCTGCTCCTCAAGGTACAGACACTCACACGCACACACATACACAAAAGGAAATAGGGATAAACAAAAGATTAACGAGATTATTTCGATATTAACATAGCGTAATTATTATTTGTTTTGAATAACCATAATAACGTAAAAAAAATGAGTGTATATTTTTAAATGCTATGTAAAATAAGATGAGAAAAACTAAAAGGATACTAGAGAGTTCCTTGAGCTGGATTTATGTTCGGCGTAAAATTACCAGCAGCTACTGAATAATTTGAAATAATGATATGAGAAGCTTGTCGGTGTTGACTTTTAAATCAGTTAAGGAATACGAGTAATATCCAATAATGTCGTGTCATAATGAGGTCATATTTCAACCGCAAGCCATAAGCCGCTATGTTCGCTTTGTTGATTTCTTTCTCCATTACGTGGTGTTATGTCGTACCAGAATGAGCTCTTTCCCAGGAACCAATGTCGCTGCTTCTTGCTTCCTCACTGAATTCTTTATTGTCTTCTTTCACACGTGGGCGATAAATTGTTGAATCGCAATTAAGATTGTTAACCTGAGATCAACACGGCTTTTAGAGTGTATTGTTTTTTACTCCTTAAGGTTTCTTGTCAATGAAGTTAATTTCACTGTTTTGTGCATTTGTTTTGTAAAATTGATGTTTATTCATGGAGTTTTTTTCATTGTATTTACTTTATTTTATTAATATATGTATGTCTACATGTGTTACGGCCCTTTTAAGTGTATGTGGCAGTTATTATACGAAATTGCAGCTCTCTTGCTAGTCACTTTTTTCTGCATTTTCTTTGTTTTCAAGGTGGTACACGAGTCGCATCCTATTTTCATCACTTTAATAACCCAAGTTTTTTCTTCAGTAACGTTCAGGACAACAGAATTTGCCCTCTTGACCTAAGCCCACACACTTTTGTTGTCCTCTTGTCAGGGAGCTGAAGCGCCTGGAGAGCCTGTCCCGCTCCCCGCTGCTCAGCCACCTCGGGGAGAGCGTGAGTGGTGCCTGCGTGGTGCGTGCCTATGGGCAGGAGCGAAGATTCCAACAGGTGTTCCTCCATCGCCTGGATACCCACCTGGCGGCCTTCATCCTCCTGCATGCTGGCAATCGCTGGCTTGGGATCTGCTTGGTAAGGAATTGATGTGTGTCGGACTAAACAGGGAGGTGATGTAGTGTTTTGATTGGTTATCTTCAAGGCATGCTGGCGATTGCTGGCTTGGGATTTGCATGGTAAGGAATTGATGTGTGTCTGACTAAAAAGGGCGGTGATGTTGTATTTTGGATGGTTTATCTTCTTTTTCAGGAACTCAATATGTTACCGATTTATTATTTTTCTGGAGAAGGTGATGATTTAAGAAAGCTAACGAGTAAGTGTGCATGTGTGTGGGGGAAGGTGGAAGGTGTGGAGTTCTACTTTAAAAAGGGGATCTGGACAAGAGTAACAAAACAACAGCAAGATAATAAAAGACTCAATGAAAATGCTAGTCACAAAAAATTTCCAACTACATGAAGTGTGTTGAAACCTCCCTCTCGTGTGTGTGTGTGTGTGTGTGTGTGTGTGTGTGTGTGTGTGTGTGTGTGTGTGTGTCTGTCTGTCTGTCTGTCTGTCTGTCTGTCTGTCTGTCTGTCTGTATGTGTGTGTGTGTGTGTGTGTGTGTGTGTGTGTGTGTGTGTGTGTGTGTAATAACCTCTGATCTCTCCCTGCAGGACTACATCGGGGGGATCATTGTGTTCTGCGCCACTGCCGCCTCCTTACTGGGCTCAGCGATTGGCCTGTCGCCGCGACTCACGCCGGACATGGTTGGTTTGGCCATCAACTACACTCTGCTGGTGCCTGTCTACCTCAATTGGGTGGTGCGATTCCTGGCAGACACCGAGATGGGCCTGTGTGCCGTGGAGAGGGTGCATCACTACGCCAGCCTGCCCGCGGAGGAGAACGACGACCACCACGATGAAGGGGAGGACGACGATGACGAAGACGATGTTCAAGGAAAAAGCAAAAGTCACCCTGGTTTTACTGATGATGTTGGTGAGTATCGGAGCATAATGGGAATGAGACGGAGGAGGGACAGAAGGATTGATTGATTAATGAAAGGAGGAAGAAGAGAAAGAGATGCATAGAATCAATTACAAAAATAAAAGTATTCATCACCAGACATGGAGGAGAAACTTTTAAACATTACACACATTATACCAAAGATCAGACTGAGAGAGAATTCGACGAAGCCTTTGTTTCGAAACTCTTAGAACTTGCATAGACTGTTTTCAAAGGCAACGGAGATGATTAATTAAGTTTTTTTTTCCATTAATGACGCTGTGTCTTCGTTAAACTATCACTAGCATTATAAAAAAAAAACTTGACAACTATATAAGAACTTTCCCTGAAACAGTCAGCATGTAGTGATGGAAACGAAGCTCAGAAATGTTAAAAGACTCGACTTAAATCCACATTAAAGAAAACAACAACATTTTACGAACCAGCACACGTTCATTAAACACTGCAACCCTCCTCTCTTCACTCCTACAGAATCAGCCCAGCGCTACCGTCGCCGCCCCAGCCAGATCAGCTTCAAGTCTTGGCGATCAGGTCAGGCTGCCTCAGGATTACCTCCGGGATGGCCGCTGGAGGGACAGGTCGAGTTCCGCAATGTTACTTTGAGGCATAATCCGAACCGCCCTATCGTCCTCAGAGGCCTCAACTTCGTCATCAGACCCGGAGAGAAGGTGTGGAATGAGATGAGGTTTAAAGACTTCAGTACCAGGACATGTATTCATATTTATTCTGGTTACTATTTGGTGATTTTACAAAGCTTCAGAAACTTACGTGGGGATGAAAATAGTGAAGACTGGCCATTAATCTTCTGACCTCCATAGACCCTTTCTCATGTAAATAAAATCATCTGATCATACCCAAAACTCAAGATAAAAATGCGTCCCAATACTGAAGCGGTTAAGCAATGGATTGTGGTGGTGAGACAACGTTCTTTCTGTTAAGGAGGACTCACTGTTTCACCTTTTGTGTTCTGACCATAATCCATTCATTTGTCTATTCAGTACCATTTGGGGTAGTGTTGCAGATCATAACTAGAGAATATGGATGTGAAAAATTAGTAGCTATGGAAGGAAGATGTGGTGAAGGTGAGGAACAACGTGTCATGGTGATAGAAGGAAAAACAAAGTTGGAGATGAGGTATGAGGTGTTTGAGAGTCGAGGAGAGGATGATAGAAATTGTTAGCTTTTTCGAGAATAGGATAAGTGTGTTACTACTACTCCTACTGCTACTATTGGTACTGTTATTACTACTTCTACTGTTGCTATTAAGTACTACAGTTGCTGCTGTTATTACTGTTACTACATCTCGGCTTCGTCCTCCTTCTCCGCTTCCTCCTCCTCTCCCCTCCTCTCTTTCCTACGCTTTCTATGTCCTCTCTTCCTCTTCTTCCTCACCCTCCTCCCCTGCTGCTACTCACAATCTCCATCACCGCTCTTACCACTAAGGTCGGGGTTTGCGGACGCACAGGCAGCGGGAAGAGCACACTGGCACTCGCTCTCCTTCGTGTGGTGAGAGCAACGCGAGGCTCCGTTCTGATTGATGGCACTGATCTCCGCCACGTGCCCCTCCACATCCTGCGAGCCTCGACTTCCTTAATCCCTCAGGACTCCCAACTCTTCTGCGGCTCTGTGAGGTACGCTAAAGGACTGGCAAGAGGGGAAATGGGAGATGAGTTTTTTTGGGTGAAGATATAGTAGCATGCGTATGACAAAGAGAGAGAGAGAGAGAGAGAGAGAGAGAGAGAGAGAGAGAGAGAGAGATCTTGTTGTTTTTAGTGTTTTTGTTTCTATGATAGTCGCAGGAAGTATAAGAACAAAAAAAATATTGAAAACGGGAAAAAGCCATCAGACATACACGTGGGAGTCCTTGCATGAAATATACCTAACTATTTCAACTATTTTCTTAATCCATAAATTCATCCAGTAAGAAATCAACTTTTCAAAGCTCCCTAATGACTCCGTACTAACATTTCAATTGTTAAGTCTATTCCACTCATCCACATTATTAGAAAACAAATTCCATCCTATCTCTTCTTTTTTTACCTAACTATATCAAGCTTGGAAAAATATGGAGATAACATTCCTATTTCCAAGATTTAAAAAAAGAACCGAAAAATAACTAACGACTTGTTAATGAGGAAGTGCAACTGAAACAAGGGTCCTCGCAGGTTTAACTGTGATCCCCTGGGCCAAGCTACGGAGCACCAGGTGTGGCGCGCCTTGGAGGCTGTGCAGCTGAAGGACCTCGTGTCTGCACTCCCTGCCGGCCTAGGTAGGTTATTCATAAGATTTATTTCGTGTAAATGATTCAGTGGAGAGCTTTGCGTTATGCAGCACTACTTTCATCATGAGGTACTGCATCAGGTATCAGTGATTGTGCTGTGTAAATAAGGCCTTACCTTTGCTTTGGAAATGGTAGAATGTTAGCATTGCGGTTAGGATTAAGTAAGTTGTGATTAAGTAAGTTTTAAGTACTGTAGATGCAGGCAAGTGACAGGCTGGCTTCGTGGAATGTTGCTGCTATAGGAAATAACTGGAGTCTTCCTGATGGTGTTGGCAGATAGCGAGGTGGTGGAGGGAGGAGCTAACTTCAGCGTTGGGCAAAGACAATTGTTTTGCGTGGCTCGAGCGTTGCTGCGTCGTTCCTCTCTGCTTATTCTGGACGAGGCCACTTCCGCTCTTGATCCACCTACAGAGGCGGCACTTCATCACGCCCTCACAAACGCCGCCGCACACGCCACTGTCATCACTATTGCTGTCAGTATGCTTTATTAATTAAGTACACGTATGCATGTCTGAAAAAATATGCTAGCTGTGAGTCCTCGGATATGAAGGGACCTCCCTGCCTTGTGTAATGCTGGCGTGTTTTGTCCTCAGCACGGGCGGAAAAGCCTCATGACGCTGCCCAGAGTGTTGGTGCTGGAGGACGGGCAACTGGCGGAGGATGGTGACCCGCAGGTGCTTGCACGGAAAGCAGACGGGGCCTTCGTCCGGTTGCTCTCCAGCACAATTGACCCCGCTGACACTGCCAAACAGAGTAGCAATCACCTCATGGAGAACAACGCCAGAAAGGTTCTATACAGGGTGTAGGTCCTGTATCGGCCTAGTAATTCTAATTAAAGATCTTCCATATGTATAGAGATGAAGATGTGACTTTTAGACTGTTTCTCACGTAAAGTTTCGTCACTTTACGAACAAAGACGTAGAATAAGACTTCCCTTTTATCTTTGTACAAGAAAAGTTCCTCACTTCTCTGGAACGTCATTATATTAGTGTAACCGTTCCTATTCCACCTTGAGAGCAAAGAAGTATTCCAGAGAAAAGCCATGGAACAGTATGATGAATGAGCTGAAAGGGAAAGAATGTGGAAGTGTATCATGTGATATCAACCTTGTGATAGATGCGTAAGCTTTATTTTATATATTTATGATAATTTTGTTAGAAAAGACAAACAGTTTTTAGAAATATATACTTGTTATACATATTTATTTCAATGTGTGTGTATGTAAGTGTGTGTGTGTGTGTGTGTGTGTGTTATACGTAATTCACTGTTTGATCTGCTGCAGTCTCTGACGAGACAGCCAGACGTTACCCTACGGAACGAGCTCAGAGCTCATTATTTCCGATCTTGGGATAGGTCTGAGACCAGGCACACACCACACACCGGGACAACAAGGTCACAACTCCTCGATTTACATCCCGTACCTACTCACTGCTAGGTGAACAGGGGCTACACGTGAAAGGAGACACACCCAAATATCTCCACCCGGCCGGGGAATCGAACCCCGGTCATCTGGCTTGTGAAGCCAGCGCTCTAACCACTGAGCTACCGTGTGTGTGTGTGTGTGTGTGTTTTCTGGTTTGTAGCTATGTTTGAGAATGTTAAAATGTGCTCCTCAAAGGTAACATGCAGAGCTGTAAGTCATGTTACCTTATGTTACCACTGTTACAGCGGCAATGATCCTACAGGAAGGGATATGGGCATATCAGCAGACTGCACCATCACTAGCAGGGAGACACCCACATCAGTAGACAATGAACAATGTTACATAGTTTCAATGATGCTTTCTACGGTACTGTACGTGCGATCACCGAAACTGTTTGCAATATTTGTACTGTCTAATCTATTCAAGTGTGGTGTTTCTTCCCCAGCATATCAGGTGATAACAGTTTTAATCTATTCTTTACTAAATATTATTTATTCAAGATTTTAAAATTATGTTATTGTATTCATAAAGTTTTACATGAAATGTCGAGAATGTGTTGGACTTGAGCCGCTGTGATCCGAATAGTCTTGGCACGAGTTCGAACATTGTAAATAAACTAAGAACTATTTGACCCAGACTCTTCATTGCTTCACCACCTCAGCACTACGCTTCATGAACAGAACAACAAGTCCGCAGCCTTAAATCGCTCTACTACCTTTGTTCTAGAGTTGTGTAGGACAGTCTAACTAGCATAACACATCGAAAGCAGGCGTCTCATCCTCACTATCTGTGAACACTTGAAGCAAGGTTTAGACTATAAGTCATAAAGGAATGGGGTCTTAAAAGAGAATGAAGTAAAATACAACTAGCCTTTATCTTTTTGGCTTTTTTTTTTCATTAGCCCCCCGTTTTTTATTGCACACCTGACGTTTTCATATATTATGGTAAGAAATATATACTAAAAGTGCTGTATGAATGCAAGGGGTAGCATAAACTGCGAGTGTTTTTATCACAATAAACAACTCAATCTACCAACTTTACGGTTTCTTCCTCCCGCCGCTTGTGGACGCCACTGTTGCAGGAATCAGTCAGTCAGTGAGCTCGAGTTGAAGACTTTGAGTGCTCTCCACAGGAAGTGTAGACTATATCTTGATATTACTGATACATTGTGATCCTACAAAACCATATTGATGTCATGTAGTGTATTTTTGTGTTTGGTGAGACCTATCAGTTTGTATGATGGGAATGAGTGTGAAAACAGATAGATTTGGAAAATGTAGTGTGAAAATTACATTGATAAGAATGAAGGTTGTTGTCTGCCTCAGTTACAGCTTGCAGGTTCTACGCTTGTGACGTTAAAACGCTTCTTACTGTGTTGCACATTGAACGTTATGGTAACACTAACAACGTAAGACGCGGAAAGTGAATTGAAGTCTACGTGAATCACGTGGAGACCTTCCTGACTCCAGACACTGGTACCAATAATCTGGATATATATAAAGTGCCAGAGAGAAGACATCATGGCGTGGGTGGAGCTGCGAGGTGAGGAATACTTACTTTTGTGTCATTCAGAAAGGAAAATAAACAAGCCGGTGTTCAATCAACGGAATTGCTGCAGAATAATATTCATATTTCGGTGGCAGACTGACATTTATCTTCTGGTAAGTAACTCTGTACAGTATACTTCATTGTTACAAACATTACTATCGCATCCATTACTGTTATCATTTTATCAAGGAGGTTATTCCTGTGTTATGAGAAAGGTAATAAAACTTTCCATTAAGCAGGCAAAAAAAATGTTATATGGTCAACATTTAGTACATTTGTTTATTGTATACATACATTCAAATGCTCATTTTTAAGAGTAAAAAGGCTGAATGAAGGTTTCAGAAAATTAAGAGCAAAAGATGGATTAACTGCCGCTCCAGAAAAGAGTGAGGAGAAGGATGAAACAAAAAGAAGGTCTTGGTTGTGAAACGATAACCCTGAAAATCTTCCCGTTAAGGATATGAAGTTAGAGCAGCAGGTCGGTGGTTTGAGGTGCTAGAATGGTCTTTAGGACAGGTGGAGTGTAGGCAAAAATTCTAATACGAAGGAAAAGTTAACATCTATTGATAGAATCGGAAAAGTTTGAGCGAACACGGAAGGGATTATAGAAAATAAGAAGGACCATATCAGTATCATAAGCTTCTCGTGGATGAAAGCTGGAGAGCGCAGCAGAAAATATCATTAAGAAGAACTTCAGTAAGAATTATAAGCATAATGTAGTCAGAGGGTGCACGGCATTGGAGGAGGAAAAAGCTGGAGTCATTCAGTGCACAGCTGTTAGCAAACGTCTAGAAAAAAAAAAAGAGATTAGCTCAAGTAATAGAAAGATGCCGGTAATTTAGGTGGACACAATAAACACATTGCATTATGTTTTATACGAGTGAGTACGAACCCTCACATATCTGACGGACAACATTTCTCACACAGTATTCTGCTTTACCTTTACTCGTATGTCGATGATCCATTTCTTATCTAGTGACAGCCTAGATCTTACAACAGACCACTTTAATACATTAACGGGGACTGCAAACTTACAGCTTATGACATGTTGCATTTCATTAACATTAGTAATAAAATGGTGCGCCTTAATTTTTGTTTATGTTCTCTAATATTCAACAGAGGTAACTTAATTCAATAGGTTTTCCTCTGCGTGCTTTCTCTTCATCATTTCAGGCCATGCATTGTATATTCGTTCATGACACTTTTCCGCTTTTAAATAATGTTTTTGGTTCTCCCACTTAGGGGTTGGCACCTCAGTGGGCCTTTTCCTCCAAGTTTTTTTTTTTTTTTTTTTTTTGCCTAGGCCAAAATTCTCATATTTGTTTACATATATATATATATATATATATATATATATATATATATATATATATATATATATATATATATCAGAGGAATCATAACTAATTTTCTGTGCTCGTTACTTATTTTGAATAGCAGAACACGTATGAGTAGCATAACCAGCTAATATGTTACAGAGAATGTCTAGTGTGGTGTGCCTCCACCTTTATATTCAACAGAACCATGATCACATTTCTTCTTTATGGTTCAGTTTTTATCATTTCTGTCCTTGCATTGTGTGTTATAATCGTTCGTTTCAGTACAGTACCAATGAAATCATAACTGAATATAAATCGCATTTCGATGTCGGTCTCCCTTAATACATGGTGGCGATGAAGTAACCGATAAGAAACAAGAATGTCGCTACTCCGAAAGCGGTACGGGTCACCTTGAGGATAAGATTCTCTCGTTTGTTGCAATTAGTGGAGCCCTTTGACGCATCACCTTTTGGTGTGATCCAGGGACCGACCTCCGTTCCCTGAATGGAGCCACAGGCCAGCAGGTGTGTGGCAATAATGAGGGACAGGAACACGATGTTGTACACGAACCACACATCGATGTACTTGACGTAGGAGGTATTGGGGAGAGAGGAGGAGACGTCAGTGTAGAGGGAGATGAAGACGAGCAGTGTGGTGAGGCTCATGGTGCCCCGCTCAGGGAACCGCTCCACCGGCAGGAACAGCGTGCCGTACCTGGAGGCCAGACGGTGCTTTGTTCACTCGGCTTGCCACAGATCAAGAGCCATGTGAACTTTTGACTTTTGTTTACCATGAGAATTGATCTAGATTGTATGTTGGTGTTATAGCACACACACACACACACACACACACACACACACACACACACACACACACACACACACACACACACACACACACACACACACACACACACACACACTCTCTCTCTCTCTCTCTCTCTCTCTCTCTCTCTCTCTCTCTCTCTCACCCAATCCCCTGCAGGAGTGAGGTGGGGAGATACGTGGTCCAGATGTGGAAGTCACTGCACCGCTCCATTACAAGCTTGATGACGAAGCCGCCCTCCTCTGCTCTGAGCTCGCAGGCACGGATGTCGTACTCCACCAGCCTCTTCGGGCAAGACCTCACGAGAGAGTCTTCCAGCACCTCCACCTGGGACTTGAATAGCTTCATTATCTGTGTCGCGAGAGGGAAAGAATGAAAAGGATCAATATTTCCCGACATCTTGCTCTCTTTCTCCATTATAACGTTTGAAACAAGTGTGTGAATCACTACAGAGGCATTCACTGTCAGGAATTCAGGAACCTAGACACCTAATTTTCCATACGTATAGAGACGTGGAATAGTAAAGACGAACGCTGCTCCTTATCCTCAATCCTGAATAAATGAATTAAAAGGATGAAGAAGTGCCCAACATAGGAAAGTTACCGGGAAATATTTGTAGAAATCTCTCTTTCTATCTATTCTAGACTACTCTTCATACCGTTCTCTTTGCTTCTCGCCTCCCGCCTCTCACCTGCAGGCTCACGTCACACTCCTGTACGTCCCACGGGTATCTCTTGAGGTCGAAGTGACAGTGGCTAACTATGTCGAGGTCCATAATCATCATCAGCGGATTCTCTGCGCCGCTGTAGGCGATGTGAGCTGCCAAAAGGAGAGAGGAGAGGGAGAGGAGAGGGGAGGGAAGGAGAGAGGAGGAGAGGGAAAGAAGTGGAGGATGGGGGTATCGGGTGGGGTTTAGGGAGGAATGAGAAGCATGTAGGTTGAGAAGAGAGATGGAAGGATATGAAGGGAGAAAAGAAGAAGGCAGGCTTAAGTACACGTCAGAGGCATCTCCAGCCAATGACAGCTACAGGATTTTTTTTTTTTTATGTTATGGCCTATAGCGCCTGTAGGCACACTTGAAGAGTATGTAGGAAGCGCTGTTCAGCTTCCGCCCATTAGTGGCGCAGGCAATTTTATTTATAGTGGTACCCATATTGGGGCCCAAAGCGCATCTTTGGTGAAACCACCTAGAATCTGGGTATCATGGCTACATGTAGATAACTTTAAACCACTCGATAAATGGCAAAGTGTTTTAAGTCTGTCGGTGGTAGGATTCGAACCTAAGCGCGGATGCTGTACGTGGTAGGATTTGAACCTCAGCGCGGATGTCTGACCGACCTCACGCTCACCTCCTTATCCCTTACGCCACCGCCTCCCTCACAAGTGACATATGTCACTTTTGCTATATAACTATTGATAAAAAAAAACTGCTTAATCAAATAGGGAGCCGTACTTACGTAAGTATTTTTCTTTTCTTTATCCTCTTAATCAGGTGTATTGGAAAGTTTAACATTCCTTGCTTGTTATTTTTTCTCCATCCTGAGACTATTTTCAGATTTTCTTTTTATTGTTGTGGCCAAACACTCCCTCTGTGACATCCAAAACATTGTCACACAAATCGACCAAGCATTCCCTCACTAGAAGACCACAGGTTAACATAAAAAGAATATTATATTTTCCAACACCTAACTAAAAGGGTAATGAGAAAAGTATTTGCAGAATATAAAGTAGATCATAGAAATGTTTAGTGTATATGTCACAATTGTGTTATTTTAATCTTTTACTGCTATGGAATCTCTTTGTTAAACTTCAGTGCATCGTGAAATTTGTTTGCGTAGAGATAGTGAAGACTTAAGAAAGATTAGAAGGTTAATTTTGTCTTTTATTTTTTTTACCGCAAAAATATTCAACCGAGTTTAATTAAAAGAAATTAGCATCTAAAAATTCATTAGTGTTCAAAGCGGAAATTATCAAGCAATAAATGAGTTAAATATTTCGAATTGTTGAGTCAGCTATTAGTACCAATGCAACAACTGTGCCTCACCTCCGTCCACCACGGTGCCGTTCGTTTTCTTTAGTATTTCAAGAGCATTTTCCTTCTCCCGCTGTGTCAACGATCCTCGCTCCACTTTGAAGGTGGGCATCCACACCTGCCAAACACACACACGTCATTCATCATTTGGTGCTGTGCTCACCGAAACAGCAATTATTATCAGCACTATCTCGCGTGGCTTACTTTGCTGTCATTCTCCACAATAGCAGGAGTGCCGGTGCTGTTGTGCAGGTGACGGAACTCCAGGCGGTGGTCGGTCCAAGCAACGATCAGGGTAACGTCCAGTTCGATGGTTGAGGTGAGCAAGTTAGTGCTTCCTATCCGAGTGACAATCGCCGTGACTATTAGCTGTACCGGCACCACGGGAGGGATGGCCAGCACGTATCCTGCCGGTTTAATGCACGTGAAACAGTCCTCTTCGTCTGCTCCGTCCTTACAGTCACGCACATTGTTGCACAGCCGCGACAGGTGGATGCAGGTAGAGTCTTGACACGTGAAGTATTCTGAGGCACATGTGCTAAGGCTCAACGCTACTAAACTCCTGGACGTCTTTTTGCAGGGATTGTATATTAACTTCCATAAATGTCGCCCGAGAGGGAGATTACTGGACGTTGAACAGGCAACAAATTGGTCACGACTATACCTCAGGCACCAGCTGGATGAGTTTTGTACGATGTAGTAATCGCCGTAACCGTGTAGATAAATGCTGCTCTCGTGATCTTCAAATCCTGTGGAAGTGATAATGAAACTCCAATTCTGTGACGACTGAACATCACAAAGGCCTTGCAAGCGTAGTTCCACCGGCACATTTCTATATTGACCAATGAAGCAGAATTGTTCAGAAGGATCTTCTCTGCGAAGAATTCCTTTTTCGTCTTGACTTATTTTATAATTAAGTGGATGTGTCATTTCTATCGAATCTTGATCTCTTAAAGTACTATTGATTTCATTTTCATAGAAATCAAGCCACACTTGAGCTCCCTCTGAATAGGCATTAGTACATTCCGCTATGTATTTTTGTAACAGGTCTGCAACTTGTTGCCTTTCTTCCATACTGTAAGGACTTATCATACTGAGCCCAACATGTTGTAGAAACTTATGTGCCTTGAACCAAGACATCTTATTGGTAAACAGCATTAATTTTGCCCTACCCGTCTCATTTTGGTGGCAGGGAGCATCAAAGTGACTTTTCACACCTCCTGTATCGTTGTGTATTGCCCAGATAATGTTGTCCCACGTGAGGTAAGCCTCAACACCATACGTTGCTTCACAGGCAGCCCATACTTGTAGCTGGTGTGAGGTGAGGGCGTGGGGCCAAAGTGTTAGTCCAGTTACATGTCCGTCAAATGCTTGATTGCTATCAAATCCGCTGTCCAGGTCATCCTGCTCTTGCCCCAGCACCAGGAAGCCGTTCAGTGGAAGTTCTGGTACGTTTCTGTTCAACAGCTGTTCCTCCCCAGCCACCCACACCGCCAGAGTGTGAGTCGTCACCACCACGCACATCGGGTACCACCACAGAGGCCGCACAGCCAATCCATGACGGACACTGATCTTGCCGTAAGAGACTTCAACACCACTTGGCCGGACAACTGTTTTATATATATATATATATATATATATATATATATATATATATATATATATATATATATATATATATATATATATATATATATATATATATATATATATATATATATATATATATATATATATATATATATATATATATATATATATATATATATATATATATATATATATATATATATATATATATATATATATATATATATATATATATATATATATATATATATATATATATATATATATATATATATATATATATATATATATATATATATATATATATATATATATATATATATATATATATATATATATATATATATATATATATATATATATATATATATATATATATATATATATATATATATATATATATATATATATATATATATATATATATATATATATATATATATATATATATATATATATATATATATATATATATATATATATATATATATATATATATATATATATATATATATATATACACACACACACACACACACACACACACACACACACACACACACGACCGTGGTGAATTACATACACACGCACACACACAGTGTATTGGCGAGTAGATGACAGCAAGTGGCCGCGGCCCCGTGGCAGTACTTACGAATAGTAATGGCGCCGTCATTCTCAGCGCTGAGGGCGTAGCTCAGGAGACAGCTGAGGTCACGGAAGGATACGACCTTGAACCACAAGCAAAGGGTAAAGGAAGAGACACTGGTAGGGTGTCTGGGCGGACGGCGGTGCGGAGATTCACAGCCAGGCGTGTCACGTTATCAGCGGCGAGGGGTGCCAGCTGGTACACCACCCACCTGTCCTGCTCACCTTCCGCACCTACACACGCTGACAACATTTCCCTATTTAGTTCATGTGTTTATTTAAACGTTTCATCACATTCAGTCTGAAACAAAAATCATAAAGAAAATTTTACAACTGACAGGATCGTAAAAACAGACGATCCCTGCACATGGAACCTCTCGAGTTGAGAAAATAAAAAAATGGAGGGAAGGTTTTCGTGTAAACGATACTAAGTGATAATGAGCTTTCGTTAGAATATCAAATAAATAATATTTGTAGACATTAGATATCTTAACAAAAGTTGTGTAAAAAAAACACGAATCCGAAAAGGATTTATGATCAGATCACCAGCTTCATATTATATTTAAGAAGAAAAATACAAAATACAGCTTAAGTATTCTATCCGTGTTCTCGCACTCTCCTAGTAAAGTCTGGTATCACCTGTGTATTGGGACGTCAAATGTAAGCCGGTACTCATATAGATCACTTGTGTCTGAAAATGAATGAGAATTTATACATACTGCAATCTTCAGTATTAGAAGAACTGATGCAAGTGTAGAATAAAATATTCATTCCATCTTTAGACTACTGTCACTATAGCAATAATTATTAGTACTGGGACAGATGGTAATTAGGTCATTGACTTAGGTCAGATGATCCTCAAGACGGATCAGCCTGAATGCAAATAGGCCTCAGGGCGTTTGATACTCGAAACATTTGACACTCAAATCACGTGGTCCTCAAAATGTCTAAACTCAAACGTCTGGACCACAGTCTTCATTAAGGCAGCATATAGATCCACACAAACTAACGTACTGTTCACTAAACCATCCTTCTACTTCAATCCCATCCACCTATCCACTCGACCACTCAACCACCAACAATGCACTTGTCCATTCATCCACCCAACCACTGACTTCCTTTGATCCATCCATTCATCCAAAACCTTAGACACCGTTTCCTTTACCAGCGTTGTGGCGCAGACGGAATTTTAATTTTAAATCGGGTGCTTGGCCCTGCGTGTCTCTCCCCTGGTTATGATGTGCTGCATTTTCTGGAGGACACTGATCTCCTTTCTCTCTCTCTCTTGTAATGATTTTTACATTGCGGCCTCTTTAGAGCTCGTCTTTTTAAGGTTCCTCTAGCTCTTTTATTAAGGTTCTCGTACTTTTTATTTTCAGCTCCTTTATTTGGGTTTTCGTACCTTTAACTTTTTAATTCTACAGTCTTTTAGTTTAAGAGTGAATAATGTTCCTTAGCAGCGCCATATGACCTTGTCTGTTGCGGCGCCTTATTCTAATCACTCACTCACTCCATTCATTCTCCCATCCACTCACACAATTACCATCCATCTACCCACCAATCCATACCTACCCACTTAACCATTCACCCTCTTATCCCTTTTCCACCTATTGATCCACCCATCCAACCATCAACCCACACACCTACCTATAACCCAATTATCCACCCATACATCTATCCAATATTCCACTCACTCACCTATCCATCCACATCCAAACGTCAGTCCCTTCATACACACTCTAGTTGTCGACTCCAATCCATTCTTCCATACACTCACCTACTCACATATCCATCCTTCATCCATAGGTGGGTGAAGTGGTGTGTGGATTTGGATGAGAGGATAGATTAGTGAGTCGGTGGATCATTGAGTGGTTGGGTGAGTGAATGAGATCTGGATGGTGGGCTTGTAGGTGAGTATATGAATGAACGGATAGATAAATGGTTGGGTGGATGTGTATGAATGAGTGAGTAGATTGGTAGAGGATCGATAGACAGTGGATGGACCGGTGGATGGATTAGATCATTAGTGGGTGATTGGATGGACCGGTGGATGGATTAGATCATTAGTGGGTGGTTGGATGGACCGGTGGATTGATTAGATCATTAGTGGGTGGTTTTCGTTGTGAATGGGTAGGACAGTGTGTGATGGGTGGTATGGTTATGGTGGATGGGTTAGTAAGTTAACGGTTTTGGTGAGTGTGGCTGAATGGGTTGGTGAGTTTATGAGAGACGGGAAGATTAATGGGTATGTGGGCCTATAGGTAGTATTTTGGATGGATGGATGAATGGAGTTTTGTTTGTCGATGAGTATAGTTAATAAGTGGTTGAATTGATGAGTGGATAGGTTGGTAAACGTTATACTGGTGTGTGTAATTCACATGGTGCCTTCAAGAAGCCTGTATCTTAGAGGCATTTTGAGTGTCAAGTGTCTCGAGCACCAAGCACCCTGAGGCATATTTGCACTTTGCACTCAGACCAGTCTGTTTGTAGTTTCAGGAATTACGAATAGCTTTATAACGTCTTGGAAATCGAACGTTCACAAAATTTTGTCAAAATTTATCGCTTTCTAATTTCATGGCTCCATAAATTCGTGGCACGATCACTAATCGAAATAGAGTCCAATAAGACCAGAGCAGACAAGAGGCGTGATACTCAACACAAGGATGCTATAAATCAATTTCAAATGATATGATATCTTTAGAATAAGATTTGCAAGATTTTACATATCTTAGGGCAAGGAATTCAAGGTCATTGCAGCACTCACCTGCCTGGCTCAGTATCAAGCCAAGGAACTGCAGGCACACGAAGTGGTAACAGAAAGAAATCCGGCAGTAACTGGCTGTCTGCGTCATGTCTTCCAACCCAATGGTAAACTAAGGAAAAAATTTTCATTTCGTTACAATCATCATATATGTGTATATATATATATATATATATATATATATATATATATATATATATATATATATATATATATATATATATATATATATATATATATATATATATATATATATATATATATATATATATATATATATATATATATATATATATATATATTGAAAGAGAGAGAGAGAGAGAGAGAGAGAGAGAGAGAGAGAGAGAGAGAGATTTTACAATGCCTAAAGAAAATGTATGACCACCGGGTTGTTTATTATTGTGTTATTCAAACTTGATTTCATTTATTTATTCATTTTTATCACGACCCAATTTCACTTTGTATAGTACTTCCTTCATGACCCAGAGCGTCTATTCTATTGTACCTTTATACCTCTAGTATTGAAATTGATTCATACAGAAGTTACACACACACACACACACACACACACACACACACACACACACACACACACACACACACACACACACACACACACACTCAGCCAACTTAATTTGATGCATTATTCATATATCTGTTTGTGATGTAGTGACCTCCTGAATAAGAGATTGCGACCTAGTTTTGAGTCCTGACCTGTACTTTGAGGATCCCTGGCTTCAAGAGTGGAGAAGAAAAGCCTGTATCAATATCACTAGGGATCCCAGACCATAGCAAATGGAGTTCCCACACAGATAAAATTGTGGCCATTAAACTTTAAAAAAAATTTCCTCTACTGCTTCAGATGACAGTGTGTTGATTTTTCTACATGAAGGGATCCTGGTCTAACGACACATAGCAGGAGAAGAAAGAAAAGGAAAAAAAAAAGGAGGTGGCAGTCCATTTGAGCCAAAAACTTTGTCCATAATAAGAGAATTGTCTTCAAAACCATGAGACCTGAAAGCGAACTGTAGCATCTTATTTTGTCAATTTAAGCGTACTTTAAAGTACACGGACAATCATATCTTCGTGATCCATGGTGATATATCATGGCTTAAATAATGAAAAATAGTCGTGTATCACGAGTGTCCCACCACATTACTTTATCATGTTACATAAATGAGATAAGATCCTGTTCATTCTTCTCCCTAGAAATGTTGTCTGTGTCTCACGAGCGTCCATGTCTTGAACTAAAGTGTGAAAAGCTCCACATAACCAGTCCTGCTCACTTGTATCACTCACAATTAAACATGTAGCTATTAACTCTGGAACGTAGCGTGACAGATTGCCACCGGACCGAAGTTATGATGAAGTGAATGAAGTGCCGCCTGCCCAGCCCGGCCTGACTGTTATACTATATCTGCATATTCAGAATTATGAGGCTGATCATAATAAAACGCATCAGATGTAAGATATCATAACTCTCAATTTCATGTTATGCATATATCTCTTCACTTCTGAGTGAAGTTGATGAGTAACTTACAAAATAAGGAGGGGTGTCTCGCATATGGTCTCAGCGAGAGCGGACACGTACTATACCATGTCCCAAAATTTAATTTTTGTAAAATGCTGCATTGAACAGTGTCGTGTCTCGATTTCATAAGTGATAAATAACAAGCTGCGAACGTTGTCTGTCAACGTCTTGCTTAAAAAGAAAACAAATATTTTGGCATTTCTGTGAATGTTTTTTGTTTTTGTTTTTAAACATATCACGACATAGTACAACTCTCAGTTATCTGCAAAACTAGACCACAACAATTTTCCTGTAATCAATAAACACAAAATACGTCAGTATTCAGGAATTTTCATATATTAAATGCTATCTCAGTGAGGCAAAACACGTGTCGTTAGACTCAGAATTAAATATTTCATCGATTGACTTGTGTAGCAGAACGTCGACGAAAGTTTTGTGTTACAGCAAGTTAGAGTTGGCAATTGTCTGGCGAGAAGCTAAGTTCCTGGTGGCCGTTCTGGGCAGCGCATGTAGCGATGCTCGTCCATTGCCTATAAAAGTGTCTTGCTTGTGCAAAGTTTTAAATTACGACTTGGAGAATGTTGAAGCCCTGCCATGTGTTACCAAACTCGGCCGTAGAATATAAAATGGTCAGACAAACAAAGGCACATGTGCACATCAATATTTCAGCGACTAATTTCCCTTGTGCTGTCATGACACGCTGGTGACGCGTTATCTTCATAGAAAGAAATGAATGTTGTTTCATTCAATCCAGACCCTACAACAAAATGAGACACAGACCTTCACAAATTGCTGCTGCTATCAACACAACTTGTTTCCCTCTCCGTACTTGTTTTTAATGTTTTGTGTTATTCTATTATCTATTTACTTATTTCATTCATGGTTACAAATTTCTCATATTTCTGTAAGGATTAGTGAAATATTCATATATTAGCTTATTAGAACAAGCAAATAGCATTCCGTATTGAATAAGAGTAGCAGTAGTTGTAATAGCAGAAACAGTAGTAATAGTAGTGGTAAGAAGTGGTACTTATAGTCGAAGTAGTAATAGTAGTAGTAGTTTTTTGCATAAGAAATTAAGTCTTCTACTGGAATAAGTTTTGGATGATATGCTCAGGAGTTGAAACTAGAATCCTTCTGTAAGCTTGACTTCTGAAAGGGGTTGCCGTGGTAATGTGGGACTGCACGAGCTTTAGGGTTAAGGGATTTTCAGTTGCTTGGGTTTGAATCCTGGACACGGTCCGAGGGTAGGAAGGGCATTCAGTCTGGGTAACTGTTCCCAAATGCCAAATCAAAGCCTTTCATTAGGAGAGACTGTCCAAAATTCTGATAGACTGGGTCATTAGGGAAAGTGGACAAAGTTCCCTCTGAAAAGACAAAATCGTCAACATTCTTCCAATTTTGATCACAGAACACCGATCTTAATTTCACTGAGATGTTTATGAGCACAGCCACGTATGAATAAGAGAGCACAGTAATGTACAAATATCATATCGTTAAAACTTTTTATCAGGTCAGAGTTCATTATGCATTGCTCCCCTCCTCCTGTGCCTTCGATGCACCAGACTTTATTCTTTCTGTCACCCCTGTTCTGTCCACCTCTCTAACACAAAAGTACTCTCAATCATTCATTCCTTTCTCTGGAAAACTCTGGAACTCCTGCTTCTTTCTGTATTTCCATCTACCTGTGACATGAACTTATGTAAGAGGGAGGTTTCCCATTTTTTTGGTTAACTCTCCTGACCTGTTCGGGGTCGGACATTTTTATTTATTTTTTTGTGTTTGTTTCCCTTGGCCAGTTTTTCCCTCTTACATAAAGAAGTAAATAGATAGATAAAAAAGCAAGAGGAAGCAGACCACCAGGCAGCAAGCTTGTGTGCTATGAGCTCATAAGACATTGTGTATATGAATAATTATAATTGCTGATCCTATCAACACTTCTTTCGTTCTCCGTACCTTTGTTTATGTTTTGTGTTATTCTATTATCTATTTACTTGTTTCATTCATAGTTATAAGTTTCTCATATTTCTATAAGGATTAATGAAATACTCATATATTAGCTTGTTATGACAAGCAAACAGCATTCCTTTTAAACATCAGTAGCAATACTTGTAATAGTAATATGATAGTAGTGGTACGATGTAGTACTTATAGTAGAAGTAGTAGTAGTGGTTGTTGTTGTTTTTGTGCATAAGAAGCCTTCCATTGGAATAAAATTTGGATGATGCTCAGGAGTTGAAACTAGAATCTTTATGTAATTTCATTAGCTTGACTTCTGACTGACTGTCTTCAGCCTCTTTCTCACCGCTGACATGTTGCATCTCTTTCCATATTTTATCGCTATTGTCATGATATCTGCTCTAATGATCTTGCTAACTGCATGCCTCCCCTCCTATTGAGGCCTCGCTGCACAAGGCTTTCTTCTTCCTCTCATCCCTATTCTGTCCAACTCTCTAACCAATGTTCTCAATCATTCATACCTTTCTGTGGTAAATTCTGGAACTCCCTCCCTGCTTCTGTATGTCCATCTTCTTACGACTTGACTTCTTTTAAGAGGGAGGTTTCAAGACATTTGTCCCTGTCTTCTGGCTAATTTTTTTTTTTAATATTTTAGGGAACTTGCAGTTTAAGTGAGCCTTTTTTTTAATATTTTCTTACCCTTGGCAAGTTTCCCTTTTGCATAAGAAAAAGGGGAGGTTGCCGTGGTAATGTGGGACTGAACGCGCTTTGGGGTCGAGGGATTTTCAGTTGGTTTGAATCTTGGTCACGATCCGAGGGCAAGAAGGGCATCACTCTGGATAACTGTTCCCAAATGCCAAATCAAAGCCTTTCATTAGCAGACACCGTCCAAACTGAGAGACTGGGTCATTAGGGAAAGTGGACGTAAAACTGGAAAAAAGGAAAAAATATTTGATAAGTTGTCGACCATATTGATTGATATTGCTTTTATTCACAAAATCGACGCTTCTTAGAATGTGACACTGATCAACTGACATATTGACCAACAGACATAACTGTAATATTCTTCCGAGAAATATGTGTGTGCGAGGGTGCATGCGTGTGTATGTCCGCCTGTGTGTGCCTGCGTGTGTGGGTGACTGCGCGCGCATGTAAGCGAGCTGGAACTGTCAGAGATCAGGAAAAATTGACAATAATTGGAATTTATTCCATATGGGATCAATATTAATCTTATCCAATTGCATTTAGTTGATTTTAGTATTTTCTATTCAGTTTTCAATTTCTATCTACTTATTGATTCATCAAAGACAAAGTTCTCCCTGAAAAGACAAAATTACCAACATTCTTGCAATTTTCATAACATAACACCGATCTTAATTTCATTGAGATGTTTGTGACTACAGTCACGTATATGGATAAGAGAGCACAGTGATATATAAATGCCATATCGTCGAAATTTTTTGTCAGGTCAGAGGTCATTTTGCATGCCTCCACTTCTCTCGTGGCCTCGTTGCGCCAAACTTTCTACTTTCTGTCACCCCTATTCTGTCCACCTCTCTATCACAAGAATACTTTCAATAGTCCATCATTTTCTCTGGTAAACTCTGGAACTCCCTGCCTGTTTCTGTATTTCCATCTACCTGTGACATGAACTCATCTCAGAGAGAGGTTTCCCATTCTTTTGGTTAGCTCTCTTGTCCCTGTTCGAGGTCGGCATATCAGTGGGACTTTTTTTTTTCTTATTCTTGTTGCCATTGGCCAATTTTCCCTCGTACATAATGAAGTAGATAAATAGATAAAACAGCGAGAGCTAGGAAGCAGTCCACCAAGCAGCAAGTTTGTGTGCTATGCGTCCATAAGACTTTACGCATATAAGTAATTACTCAAATAACACACGCTCACACACTCTCTCACACACACACACACACACACACACTCTCTCTCTCTCTCTCTCTCTCTCTCTCTCTCTCTCTCTCTCTCTCTCTCTCTCTCTCTCTCTCTCTCTCTCTCTCTCTCTCTCTCTCTCTCTCTCTCTCTGATAGCACACCACTTACAGGGATCATTTGATATCATCACATAAGTTGTTAATCTCATTACGTCAACCTTTATTACAGACATGTGTCTTCTGTCACACATGTTTTATTGTAATTAATCTATTGTCCCATTGATTAACTTGTCTTAAATAATAAAGGGTGAATGTGAACTACTACCATAACGACTGTGTGTGTGTGTGTGTGTGTGTGTGTGTGTGTGTGTGTGTAAGCGAGTTGGTTATTTGAACGCTTAATAGAATCGAAATCAGCCCATGGTTGTTTCTTTCTTCATTAATAACGTAGTGTACAAACCACCATAAAGACTCTAGAGGGGCAGCAGTGTTGACTCATTTAGTATTCACACCACCCACCGCACCTAACCTAACCCACCCACCGGCCCCTCCACACATGCTGACATCAGTGTAGTATAATGAAAACTGGCATGAATTGGCTTTGCTTTGCGTCCACTTTGTTAATTAAATCGATAATGTCAGTCATATGCTGGCATCGTGAGGGAAGTGATGTGTTCATCCTTGGGACATGGGACCGTATTGTGAACCACTTCTGCACCGCACCTCGGCTACTTTCAAGACTGTGGTTGAAGCTACACTGGTTTTTAATTAGTTTATTTTTTTTATAGTTTTAATGATAGATTAACAATATTTCTATCTTACTAACGGGAAAATACTATCCAGACACGTAAAAACATTTCTGCACCACATCTCCGCTACTTTCAAGACTTGTTGAAGCTACACTGGTTTTTAATTAGTTTTTTTCTTTCTTGCAGTTATATTGATATAATAACAATATTTCCATCTCATTAATGGGAAAAACACATCTTTGTGGCCTTTGGAAATAGTCGTGGTGAAAGAGCAGAGCGTTTCTGAGTACTTGCTAATAAAAGTCGCTTCTCTAATGTGTGGAACCTCTAAAAAGCTTTGGCAGGAGGGCTTGAAGAGAAACGCAGATTATGCCCTGATAGCCAACATTCGAAGCCAAAATTGATAGTGCGGTTCGAGAAAATAAGAAGAAAAAGAAGAAAGAAGAAGAAGAAGAAGAAGAAGAAGAAGAAGAAGAAGGAAAAGGAAGAAGAAAAAAAAGAAAAAAGAAGAAAAAGAAAAATGTCGAATGAGAAGAGGAAAAAGAAAAAAAGATGGGACTGCAGCTAAAATCTGACTAAATGAAAATCGTGCCACCACAATATCGTACACATTGAGATGGATTTTATAGAAGAAAGAGCCGTTTTTTGGACAAGAGTTCGAATAACGAAAAATCATAAACAACAGTAATCAAATAAAACCATTGAAGTAAGTCAAAGTCATTATCTTACTGGAACTCTCACTGGTACAATCTATGCAAGGTAGTCTTCTCTGTCCGGAGGAAAGAGACCATTCTCCCAGCACCGAAGAGAGACCAGGATCAACATACGAACATAAGAAAATTAAAAGAAATGGCATGCCGGAAGCCATCAGGCCAATACGTGGTAAACCTTATAATTGTACAATCGGCTCCCTACTAGATGAAGCAGCCATCTTACCTTATTTTCTGTCAACTCAAGGAATTTTAGAAGGTATAATATATATATATATATATATATATATATATATATATATATATATATATATATATATATATATATATATATATATATATATATATATATATATATATATATATATATATATATATATATATATATATATATATATATATATATATATATATATATATATATATATATATATATATATATATATATATATATATATATATATATATATATATATATATATATATATATATATATATATATATATATATATATATATATATATATATATATATATATATATATATATATATATATATATATATATAGGCCAGAAGTGATGTGTAAACTAAGCTACGCGGCTTTTCCAAACCCAACTTTATGTTGACCTCTTGCTTCCTCTTTGTTTTACGTTTCTCATATCCCTCTGCCTATCTCCTCTATCTCCCCCTCCATCTATCTCCCCGCCTCTCTCTCTCTCTCTCTCTCTCTCTCTCTCTCTCTCTCTCTCTCTCTCTCTCTCTCTCTCTCTGACCAGTGGGTTCCCAATCTGTGGTACGCGTGCCACTATAGTAGTGTGCGGAGGCCTTCGAGGTGGTACATGGACACTTTTGGATTCAAATGCAATTTTTAGTTAGATTAAATTAATTGATTTCTTAGAAAAATTATAATTGCCTTAAACAAGATAGTCTGGCATCGATCATCTGGTGGAGAATAAACAGATGTATCCCTCGCATTAAATTGAGTTGTGTTCCTTGTTGTTAGTTCATTTGTGTTCTACTTGTGAATAAATTGATACTTGCTGAATTGAGTTTTTCTGGAACCAAGTGGTACGCGAGGACTGTACGGAACCTCCTAGTGGTACTTCCTCAGGAAAAGTTTGGAAACACTGTAATCGACTATCCTGAAATAAACATTGATCATAGCATTTATGTGGTTAAAGTCATGCAGTTGTCCGTATTTGCTTGAATAGTGAATAAAAATAAGTAGTGTGTGTGTGTGTGTGTGTGTGTGTGTGTGTGTGTGTGTGTGTGTGTGTGTGTGTGTGTGTGTGTGTGTGTGTGTGCGTGTGTGTGTGCGTGTTGTTCCATATTAAAAAGACTGAAGGGACATAAGATAACAATCAGCCAATCACTCTTTGCCAGCAAAGAGCTATACTCGCACCCACAACTTGTATGGCGTGTGTGTGCCTAATAATTCCTATAGTGTACTTAAACATATCAAATCATAATAATACCTTGGAAATCAAGGGGCGTCCAGAGGTGCAAGGTGTGGGGAGGCGGGCCGGCACACCATGGACGCGAGACGCCAATGGTACGGACTATAGGAAGATCCGTGCGCTATCCTCAAGGTAGCAGGATAAACAGTACTTGCTGCGCTGACTGATATCGATCGCTGAGAATTCCAACACATGCGTGCGCTATTTTAATCAAGTGAACAGTTGGCGTTATATTCTGTCCATGTGTGTGTGTGTGTGTGTGTGTGTGTGTGTGTGTGTGTGTGTGTGTGTGTGTGTGTGTGTGTCTACCCATTTATACGCACAGTCAACACCCTACTTGATAAAATGATGAAACAATTTTCTTACCTATTTTTTTCTAATAAAAAGTAAAATCTGTTATCTTTTTTTATGGAAGCCTCTGACGTGTATCACAGACCTGTCTTCTTTTTTTCACACTCCATACCTCCTTCCCCGTCACTCTTTCCCCTTTCTTTCTCTCTCTCTCTCTCTCTCTCTCTCTCTCTCTCTCTCTCTCTCTCTCTCTCTCTCTCTCTCTCTCTCTCTCTCTCTCTCTCTCACACACACACACACACACACACACACACACACACACACACCTACACATGTAGGACAGTAACACACACACACACACACCCATCAATCATGAGGGGCATACTCCGGAGGGCGCGTCGGCTCGCCTACCCTATGGCCCCACTCAAGGCGGTCACGCCTCGGGAATCCCCATGCAGACTCCCTTCCCTTTCACAGTAATTCCTAGCAAGAGGCATGACTTGCCGCAGCCATGAATTCTGTGGATGTACCCTTGGCCTCCTCCATGCTGGATTATCTCTTTCGGAGACAACCCGATATGCAGAATCGGCTTCTGGGTATAGCGTGCCATGCACATGTCCATATAGTCGCAGTTGGCGTTGACGGACTATGCTGGCAATTGGCCTCGAATCAGTCTCATGGAGCAATCGTTGATTTGACACAAAGTCATACCAGCGGTACCTCATGATCCTGCGAAGGCATCTAGTACCAAAGACGTCAATTCGCCTCTACAGATCGGTGTTCAGCGTCCACGTCTCACAACCGTAGAGTAAGACAGGGATCACCAGCTATTTGAAGATCCGAATCTTTGTCCGTCTGCACAGGTATCGACAACGCCAAATACTCACGTTGAGCGAGGCCATAACACCGTGAGCCAGGCCAGTCCGCCGTACAACTTCCTGGCTGGACCTACCGTCGTTACGCACTACACTACCAAGATATGTGAAGTTTTCCAAGATCTCGATGTCCTCGCTACATGCATGGACGGACAGTAAAGATTGTGGGAGTGTTGCGTAAACACCACAGCACACGACACCACCACCACCACTAACACCACCACGACCACACCACACCACCACCACCACACCACACCACACCACACTTCACCTCACCCTACCTCACCTCACTTCATTATGGTCTCCTCGGTACCTTGATCAATCCCGCCCTGCCCAGTCCCGTCTACAAAAACAATTTTCCATCTCATTTGACATATTTTTCGGGTTTTCCATGTGTTTCTAAGCGTTTTCAGACTGATTGTAGGAGGAGGAAGTGGAGGGGAGAGGAGAAGTGTGAGGTGGAGGAAGGAGAGGAAGAAGAGGAGGAGGAGTTGCCGAAGAGAGGTGCCAAAATAACACCGGGACGCCAAAGTAGTAGACTGTTTTTTTTTCTTTTATCAATTGAGTTGGCATTGTTTTGATATTTTGTTTACTATTAGCAAGATATAACAAGTATTGATATATGGTAATGGTGAAGTTTTTCTTATTAGCCCGTCTAAGATTGTTTTGATACTTGATTTAAGACTTGAAAAATATAAGAAATATACTCCGAGTAATACTATCCAATAAAATCTAGTCTAACAGTTTGCATTCTTTAATTTGAAATAAATCTCTTGCGTAATTTGAAAAAGTGTTTTCTTTATACGACGAGAAATGTGTTTTCTTTATTTTTCTTTAAAGTATTTTCATTATTCAGAATATGTAATATAATCTAGTCTGGCCATGTTTTTCTGTTCGACATTGTAATGTTTTTGTGATGCTGTTGCTGAAAATTAGGCAATTTCATGGGTTTCATTTTATCATCAACTGGTATTCATCGAACTATATGGTCCAGCCTAGGCATCTTTCTTTTCCCGATTTTCAGAATGATATACCAACGTATTGTAAATAACGGCTACAGACGAAAATCCTTCCTGTCTCTTTCCTGGGTAGTGCAATATTAATTGGCTAAAATTCTTTGTGTTTCCAGACTCAGAGTGAAGGAAAAGTAGAATCAGGTACGAAAACATGCAAAACGTCTGAAATAATGCGATGGTTATATTCCCGTTGAGAGCACCCACTATGATGTCATCAACTCTATTGCAAACACAGATGACTGTTTTCTTTCATTATAGACTTGAATTTTCACGGCATTTTGGGAATATGCAGATATTTTTCCAGAATTAAATTACTTCATTGTAGCAATATAGGGAAGGAAGGGAGAATGGAAGTGCGTGAAGGAATTTGGTAGTAGTAGTAGTAGTAGTAGTAGTAGTAGTAGTAGTAGTAGTAGTAGTAGTAGTAGAAGTAGTAGTTGTTGTTGTTGTTCTTGTTGTTGTTGTCATCGTTGTTGCAACAGCATTATTGTTATCATCAAGTGTGTGTGTGTGTGTGTGTGTGTGTGTGTGTGTGTGTGTGTGTGTGTGTGTGTGTGTGTGTGTGTGTGTCTATCTCTTCTGTTGCAGCCCCGTGTGAGATTGCCGACCTGGAGAAAATATTTTCCTGTATACAGAGAGAGAGAGAGAGAGAGAGAGAGAGAGAGAGAGAGAGAGAGAAAATCACTACCTTATATCTTGTTAGCCATATCCTCATAACTAGACAGAAGATTTAGCAGTGAGATAACAATCTGTGAACTTCGCTATAGTGATGGTGGCAATTATTAGCTTAATGAATGACACCTACGGACAAGACTCGCTAACTGGCTATTCCTCCAAGCTCTGAAATAATGAATAGATGAACTATGCATCGGCGATCGAATCATAAGAGAAGAGGAAAAGTGCATGGAAGGTTGATGGTGTATAAGAAATTTCCTGTTAGTAGTATCTCTGGTATACAAAGTTTCCTGCTGAAATTATCTATGGTGTACAGAATTTCCTGCTGGTATTGCCTCTATATAGTGTACAAAGTGTCCTGCCGGTAATTTTATAGTGGTAACTTTTTCGCTGGTGTTGTCTCTGGTGTATGATGTTTCGTGCTTGTGTTATCTCTGATGTACGAAATTCCTGCTGGTTTTCTATTATCCCATTCCTGTCAAGTCTTTCGTGTTTTGCGTGTCTTACGTCATTTCTGTCATATTCAAGTCTTACGTTTTTCTCCGCATGCGATGTTTTTTTTTTTTTTTTTTCCTTTTTTTCTAATGTGTTTGTTTTAAACAATGAAAAAAATCCCCTTTTCATGTGTTATGTATATGACACCTCTCCCAACACATCGGCATGTTCTTCCTTCAGTCCCTTGGCAGTGATGAAAGGGTCTTTTTTTCACTTCACGCTCCAACAGTTAGTCAGTCCTTGGTTGTATCTTCTTCATTTCTGTTCCTTTCTTCCTCTCCGGTGCGGCAGCTTTCTTGATGCGACAAATTGCAGCCTCTGATCTTCTTAATTTTCTTCAAATGTTTCAGTTGCATAATCCTTCAACCACCAAAGCCATAAGTATACTGATGGTCTTTGTTGTACTGTTGTCTTGTCTCTGTAGACACTGTAAACACATCACACAGTATGAGCACCACATAATGAAAAACAGTACTGTTTACAAAAACTTTGTAAACAATGCTGTTTTTCATTAGTTCATACTGTCATGTGTTCACATTTTTTCATTCTGCATTTGTTGTGAAACAAATGAATACTGAATGACAAAAAATATGGTTTTCTTATGATTTAATTATCGTATTATATACAAACTTATGGTCTCTAACGCAAAATCTTACGGCAAGACACCACAATAGCTTGACAAGTATGTTATCCTTGTGGTGAACGAAGTTTTTAAGTGTTTTGTTTGAAAACTACCTCTTTCTATTGTCATCTTGCTGCCACAAGTTTCTTCTTTTCTTATCATTATTTCATTTATCTCTACCATATCTCACGGCAATTCATTATGGCCATTTTCTTTTGTTTTATTCATTTACTTTTTTTCTACCAGAAGAGTAAACATTCTGTCAATACATTTTTTTTTTAACCATTCTAGCTATAGTTTTTTTTTTTCCGTGGAGTTCCGTTTCTCCATTCCCACATTCCATACCTTTCCCTTTGCCTCGCTACTCAGTAATTCACAAGGCCCCATTCTATCATCTGAATCATAGCGTTTGTAAGAAATTACTCTTGAAAAATATGACCATGTTTAGTATCGCCTAGGAATCAATATGTACTCCAAGGACAGTTTACACAATATAATGAAGACCGTAATTGAAAGGCCTCATCTTCTCACTGTGAAGGCAGCAAGTACTATATCTAAGCAAGCGTAACACCAATTACTTCAAAGGCTAGATTACATTAATTCCCTGTGACAGATCGGGTGCCTGAAAGAAAAAAAAACGGAAAGGTGATAGAAATAAATAACAATGATAAAAAGAAGAAGAAGAAGAAGAAGAAGAAGAGTATCGAAGATGATGATGATGAGGAAGAAGAAGAAGAAGAAGAAGAAGAAGAGTATCGAAGATGATGATGATGAAGAAGAAGAAGAAGAAGAAGAAGAAGAAGAAGAAGAAGAAGAAGAAGAAGAAGAAGAAGAAGAAGAAGAAGAAGAAGAGTATCGAAGAAGAAGAAGAAGAAGAAGAAGAAGAAGAAGAAGAAGAAGAAGAAGAAGAAGAAGAAGAAGAAGAAGAAGAAGAAGAAGAAGAAGAAGAAAAATGAAGAAGAAGAAATTTATATGCCTCCTTTGATTAAACATTTCTGAGAAGGTTAGCCTTGGATAAAGACAAACATGTTTGAATATTGAGGTAGATCAGAGTATTTATGGATATACGTATGATTTCTATGCAATAACTATGTATATACGGTCGCTCTTGTTTGCTACATCGTTATTCATATTCAACGCTCTCTTCACCCACATCACTCACTTCACGGCTTCACGCTCACACCTCACAGCATTAGTCTCTATTCTCTCCGTATACCCAAACAATATTAGCATATTGATCTACCCATGGTACAATAACTTTTTAATAGGTAGACGCACGAGAACATTATTGGAACCACCAGCTGACTCAGTGACGTCATCCGGTCGTGTAAACAACTCCATATCTTCGAGTGAGTCCACACGTGTGGCAGAATTTGATATTGGATTGTATGTTTCATGTGCCTTAATATTGATTTCTTATTGTTAGTATGGGCAAAGCTAGACCTTGTGCAGTGTATGGATGCACGCCAAGAACAAGACCATCGCAAGACAGTGGCTCCAAAAATGCTATCGTGCTGACACAGTAAACGTAAATAATGCCGTGATTTGTGAGCAACATTTTAGTTCCGCCCAAATTAAGCGCAATTTGAAATATGAGTTATTAGGTTCCTCAGTTCCAAGGAGTTGGAGGCATCTAAAAACTGAGGCAGTCCCTGATCAAAATCTGCCATTTCGTGGACACGATAATGGAAGTGGCCTTTCTGCAGAAAATACAGGTAAGGAAACTTAGATTTACTGGCTAAATCTGATCAGTTTCAACACTCCAAATTAGAAATTGTATAATCTGCTTATGCTTAATGAACGAAATTAGTTCTACTAGTAGCCTAGACCTAGTCCATAATTTACAAGCTATGCCAGCCTTACAGGCTACTGACTGTACCATGGTACAATAACTTTTGATGTCTCTCGTTATTGTACCATGGGTTTACACTCAAGAATAAAGTACCTATATGAAGTGTGAATAGTTTAGGGCCGATGCAAGCTAAAGGAATGGATTGCCACGTTTAAATAGCGGTATGCACTCACGGTCCATTCATATTACATGCATTTCAATGGCTTACGGTCCCCACTGAAATGCATTTAGTATGTGACAGCACCGTAAACAGAGCGTGACCGTCCCTGTATAGTGTGGATCGCCTTTAGACTCATACGTGCATTAGCCTTTAGCCTCTTGTAGTTTTATATGTAGAGAGAACAGTGAGGTGCTGAGGAAGACGACGAAGGTACATGAAGGCGAAGAGGATCAGAGGAAATCAATGTGCATTATGCAATTATGCATAATGTATATGGCTTGAAAAATCCACTAACAATGTTTTTGAGCCACATCTACTAGGCTATCTGACATGTCTTTATCCGTACAATATCTTGTCTATCGCTATGAAATATCAACATTCAATCACTAATGTGTATCAAATTTAATTTTCAACTGCATAACTAATGGATCATGAAAAGAAAAAAGTTTTATATTAATTATTCATGATTTATTGAGTAGCAGACTATCGCGATCAGAGCTGGCTAGGCGAGTGGATGACGTCACAGAAACAGCGTTTCAGAAGACTTACCAGTAGGGCTGACTTTTTTTTTTTTTTTTTTTTTTTTTTTACGGTAAGGCCTATAGCGCCTGTAGGCACACTTGAAGAGTGTATGGGAAGCGCTGTTCAGCTTCCGCCCATTATTGGCGCAGGCAATTTTATTTATAGTGGTACCCATATTAGGGCCCATATCACCGCCCAAGCTCATCTTGAGTGTAACCACCTAGAACCTGGGTATCATGGTGACATGTAGGTAACTTTAAACCTCTCGACAAATGACGAAGTGTTTTAAGGTTGTACGTGGTGGGATTCGAACCTACGCATAGACGTCTGCCCGATCCCACGCTCACCACCTTATCCACTCTCGTGCGTCTACCTGTCTCTCGTTATTGTACCATGGATCTACCCGTCCAGCAAACTCTCTCAAAACAGCAG
>NC_059270.1:11622944-11705444 GCF_017591435.1 Portunus trituberculatus
CGGCGTGGCGAGGCAAATGGGCAAGCCTCTTAATGTGTAGCCCCTGTTCACCTAGCAGTAAATAGGTACGGGATGTAACTCGAGGGGTTGTGGCCTCGCTTTCCCGACTGGCTGGGTGACCAGCAGGCAACCGTGGTGAATTACACACACACACACACACTTCCCTCATAGAAGGGTGGAAGCATGGAATAGTTTAGACGTGGAAGTGGTCAACGCAAGGAATATTCATGATTTTAAGAAAAAGCTGGACATTAATAGATATGGAGACGGGACAACACGAGCATAGCTCTTTTCCCGTATGTTACAATTAGGTAAATACAATTAGGTAAATACACACACACACACACACACACACACACACACACACACACACACACACACACACACACACACACACACACACACACACACACAGTTCACCAAGAGTTAGTTCCATTACTGATTAGTATCAGTTTCCAGTAGCATATCTGTTTTATCTCTTATATCCTTTTAACATATCTGATCCAACAGTTGATCAGACATAGGTGTGGAAACCCATAGAGAAAATCAAGAAGCATCACATTTTGATGGTTTAAAACAAATTAGGGCATATGAATATGTAGGCCAGTCAGTGTACACCTGCACTGCCCAGTGATGTTGTTATTATGTCTGTGTCCTCAGAATGTAAAAATAAAAAACTAATACTGAATAAGGGAAAGATGAATAAATCAGGGGCCGTCATGGTACATGCGTGCTTTGGGGTCCGAGGGGGGTCTCCAAGCGCACGGGTTCGAATCCTGTCCACGGTCCAAGTGTAGGTTGGGCTTCCTCACTCGGGGCAATGGTTTCCTAGTGGGTGGGCTTTGAGATAGGTACCCTAAATAGTATCCCCTTTAGCCCATAAATTCCTGTGAAAAGCCCACATGGTATAAATAAAAAAAAAGGCACTGATTAAACTTTCCCAAATTGTATCAAAGTATAAGCTAACAAGCCATTGAAAGAGTGTTCTCAGTGTAGTACATACTAGTAAGGAAAGTGATTAAGTGTGAATGTCATATGGAACTTGCATGTTGTATTAATAAGCAAAATAGATATGTAGAAGTTATTTTCATAAATTATGTTCACTTTATTTCATATCACACTATGAATGCATATTGGCATGATAGACATAGAAAGGAGAGGAAAGTTTTCTGGCATGGTGTTGATTAGTATTTAAAGAGCTTTGGAGTAAGTAAATGCAATTATAGTCTTGTTAAGAAATCTGAATGGTACTGCTAGTATTGTAATTGTTAAAAAGATGTACTTCTTAGTTGTTATGCATGACTTTTGTAGAGAATTGCTTTAATTTGTCAGGGTTTTCATGTCTTTTCAGTACAGCTGCATATTTAATAAGAAAGATATTGAAGAGACATTGGAAAATAGAAGAAACTGAAAGGAGAAAAATAATTGTAGTGAATAAAGGAAAACATCACAGAATCCTGCATTCAAAGAGAAACTGCAAACAAAACCAGCCATAAAGAAAAATAAACTATTACTTTTTGTAACTTTCTCCTAATAACAACTAAGTATTACTGCTACCTTAGAAAGAAGAACCATGCAGCAGTGATAGTACATTGTAGGAGCTTCTGTTATGGATGTGAAACCTGTGCATCTATTAAACTAAATGTAGTGGTCAGCATAACTCACTCTATTTCTTCCAACACTCAGCATCATCATCTGTCTATAATACAAAGCTAAGATGCTGCTTTATGGTAGACAGCTAAGACAAGATGTTAACTTTGTCATTGGAAGAATAGAATAAAATACAACCCTTTTGCTCCATTTTGCCAGACCATAGTAACTCTACTACTGAGAAGTAATGCAAGATATTCAGTTAATTTCTAATGCAAGGCTGCCTTTGGGATATAGGTGTAGGCCAAAAACAAGAACATTAGCTTTTTGATTCACCATGTCACATTTAACTAGTGTTCTTTTCATTTTGCCATGACATGAAAATTCACATTGTTGTTAGAGATGTACATGTAAGGAAGACCACACCAAAATTTAATGGAATATGAAAGGAAGTAGAAGAAAGATGAAAATTACATCAATGCAGGTGTTGCATACTGTTCCTTAATGTAACAGCGACACTGGAGATAGAATTATGTATAAAAAACATGAATGGTGCAGCAGTTTTTTTGTATTTAATTTTATCAATTTTTTTTATTTATTAGGCTTTATATATATATATATATATATATATATATATATATATATATATATATATATATATATATATATATATATATATATATATATTGGCATTTCATTTCAATGTATGCTTGATTCTTCATATAAGCCATGACAGTGTCAAAATATTCCTACAATGTGCCTCATTCATAATTAGGAGGAACCTTGTAGTACATATTTTCTTTATTCCTCTTTTTTTTTTTAATAAAGACGAGAAGAAGAAAAGTAACCCGATTCCTGATATACTTAATGTATGACTTTGTTTTAGATAATATGGGTGCTGGAAGTAGCAGAGATGTCAAGCATGAAATTGATGTCTTTGGCGATCCAGATGGTTGGATACAAGACAATGCACAAAAACGTAAGAAAATGTCAGGTGTGTACTTCTTGTGCTATAAGTGCTGTTTTCTCAGTGAAGCAAATATGTGAAAAGGAATGAGAGAGCAATAGGAAACAAGAGTTGTGTGTATGGAGAGGTAGAGGTGAAGAGTTTTCCATTGTGGAGTGCTAGGAGGGAGCTAAGGAATCTGGTACAAGTAATGCATTGACATCTTGTGTTCCAGATCAGTTCACAGTAATTATAAGACAGAGTACAAAATCCAGAAATTGAATGCTCACTTGCCATATCCTGCATTGCTAAATAAGATCAAGATGAGAAAGAATTGTAGAATGTTCAAAGAGAATAACTGCAGAAATTCTCAGTTAATTTAATAAAATTATGTTATTATTTATAGGGCAACATATAATCAAATTGAAGGAGAAGTGCAAAGTGTATTGGGAATCTTGGAATTAGAAACAGTCCCAGTGTAAAGCAAAGGTTTCAGGAAGACAGAAGAGGTTGTATCTGATACAGTAGGTTTCTGTGGAAAAAAGAAAAATTTGAAAGGATTGGATGATTCATTGATAATGTTATTATAAAATAATAAAAGGAGCTGTGGATATATTATTTTATTAATATGTCTCTTATTTTATTGAAGATAGCTTCTCAATGACCATTCTTCCATGAATTCTTATTGTGGAAGCATGGCTCAGTCTCCTCAAAATAATAACAGAGCTGGTGTACCTGTGATACACCATATTAAACCTATTACCTTTCCAGCATCTGATCTGTTAATTGATGACCTGCTGTGGACTAACCTGCAAACACTCCACAGCTTGCATCACTTTCTGCTTCTGTAATTGCCTGATCTATAGATAGATAATTTATAAATTTTCATCTTTATTTTGGGTTCATATGTTATGCCTGTATTTCAGTGATGTATTTTGTATCTCTTGATATTGTTAATATTGTTGATCATATCCCATTAATCACATCTGTGGATTAATTTCCTCATGAACTTCATTACTGCTTGCAGCTTCTTTAATCTTTGCCATAATGTTTCCTGGTTAATATGTTTTGGTATACTATGGCTAATAATCACCATTAATGAGAGGTGGCCCTACATTTACCTTCACTTTTCCAGCCTTTCACAATCCCTCCTAATGACAGATAATCTAACTTGATCTTTGTCTTCATCCAGTTACTTTTTTGTATGTACATTTTGTTAGACTTCACCTAATATGTTTTATCTTTTTTCTTCTCCTTTTTTCAGATTACTTATTGTAAGAACTTGGCCTGTATAATATTGACGAAGGTTTCAAATAGTTTGCATTCTTTTCTTTATTAAGTTGATGTAATGTGCATGCCTATTCTTGGAAATACAATTCAACTTTGTCTTCCTTCCCTGGTTGTAATCACAATTTTTTTGTGTTCTAGTAAAACATTCCTATATTTTTCCCAGATATACAAATATGAATATCAGCTCTGGATATTTTACATGGAAGAGAAGACATCATCCAGGAATTTGTTTCAAGGTGCTTCTAGAAATTTTATGTAGCAATCGATGTTGAGTTGTTAGAGGAAATAGGAAGACAGACAAGATAGAACACACATGCACATACAAAACAAGGTTTTCTTACATAGTGAAGCAGCTACTGACACACACACACATACTCAAAGAAAAAATAAATTATAAGTTTTTGTTGTAGTGATGTTTTATTGGTATTGCTCCCCCAGGGCAAGAGCAGCAGCGTGGTAACGCCTTGACAGAACAGCTGAACAACATTGAAGAATCAGACTTTAAACGAGCTTACCTCGCCAATGTCTTTGGCAATCAGGTAAATCCAGACTGAAATAAAATAAAAACTATAGGGTACGTTACAGCTCACAGTCATCATAACATAGAGCTGCAGTAACACTGAAATTTCAATAAATATTTAATTGACATAACAAACCAAAACTGGTATAACAAACTCACCACTTGCATGAGCACTAGGAACTTAATGAAAATTTATTCAGAATTAATTAAAACGGAAAAGATTAATTTACCATTCATGTAAGCACTGAAATAAAAAAAATTAAAAAATTACAAAAACTAAAACTGGCAAGACTAACTCACTAGCTGCTTATCTATCTGCTGCCTGTCCATTCCTTCTTTTTTTCCTTTTCTTCTTCCTTTTTTCATCTTGACTCACCTATCACCTCTCCTCCCCCTTATTTGTCAGAGGTAAGGGACAAAGAAGTTGTACCTCATTCTCAGTCTCTTCCTCATTCATTAATTTTCATCCTTTCTCACTCATTCTCACTCATATGCATAATTCCATTTTAATTCTTAACCAGTCTCATTCTATTTAGCAATCCTTGATATGGTTCTTACTTTCAGAGAGAATAGGTTCCTCAGTCACTGTAATGCACATTTGTCTCAACAAACATTTACTTTGGAATTAATCATGTTCATTGTCTCATATCCTAGTGCAATTATGCATTAGAGCATTTATATATATTTATATATATTCTTTTTTGGATGGCTTACCTAGTAGTGTTTATTTACCAATGTTAAGCTCTCCTCAAATTACAGCTGCGGGACAAAGGGGGTCTTGAAGCCATGAAGAAGAATACTCTAGGTCTGCACCGAAGAACAGATCTTGATAACCGTCTGTATGAAGACATGCTGGATCAACAGAATAACCAAATGTAAGTTTAGTAGTCTTGCCAAATATTTTTTTCCAATAATCTAGTTATAACCTAGCCCAAGCTTGATAAATTTTTAGTCTACATCTTGATATTGTATCTAATCTAATCTTGCTCAATAATTTACAACAATAAACTTCTTTTTGAATTTACAGTTAGAGCTTCCAAATCTTTTCAGTGCTCTGTAATTGAAAGTTAAGTTACAGTATCAAAATGTCCTTCTTATAATGGGAGTTTTAACCTTTTATTTAAAACTCCTATGGGAAATGGTGAAGACAGAAGTTTTATTTACTCAGAAAGTCTCACCATTTTGGAATGAAATTCTGGTCCACTTTGAGATTTTATTAAATTTAAAGGATCAGTTTTGATTGGCTAGAATTGCACACACACACACACACACACACACACACACACACACACACACACACACACACACACACACACACACACACACACACACACACACACACACACACACACACACACACACACACAGTGGTTAGCACACTCGACTCACAATCGAGAGGGCCGGGTTCAAGTCCTGGGGTGGTGAGGCAAATGGGCAAGCCTCTTAATGTGTGGCCCCTGTTCACCTAGCAGTAAATAGGTACGGGATGTAACTCGAGGGGTTGTGGCCTCGCTTTCCCGGTGTGTGGAGTGTGTTGTGGTCTCAGTCCTACCCGAAGATCGGTCTATGAGCTCTGAGCTCGCTCCATAATGGGGAAGACTGGCTGGGTGACCAGCAGGCAACCGAGGTGAATTACACACACACACACACACACACACACACGGTGCTCAGGCAACCGATTTGATAGTAGATATTTGTGTACTGAAGTGTAGCCCTGTTCACCTAGCAGTGAGTAGTAGATGTAAATTGAGGAGTTGTGACCTTGTTGTCCCGGTGTGTGTGTGCAGACTCAGACCTATCCCAAGGTGAATTACACACACACACACACACACACACACGGTGTCACATAGGAGACTGATTTGGAAGCTAAAGGACATGTTTGAAGTAAATATTTGATTACTGAAGTGGCTGGAAAGTAAAGAGATGACATGAGGTTCTTTCCCATATGTTGCAACTAAGCAAATATGATGTAAACACACACACGCACACACATTCTCATAGGTTGATTAGATTCACCATACAGATGTATAAACTGGATAACTGCTCAATAGAATATTAGATAATGAATAGTGAATTTGATTCAAGCAGAGATGAAGGAATAAACCTGGAGATGTTTATGGGATCAACCTCAACATCTTGATGTGAGTTTATCATATAGAAAGAATGGAAGAAAATTAAATAATAACTAAGAATATCAACAAGTATGGTAGTCATGGTGGATGCAAAAGAACGTCATGTAAAATGTATTAACTGGATGATTGGATGATTGGAGATTGAGAGAAAGAATTAAGTATTGAAGGAGAAAGTGTAGGGCAGGAATAAAGACTCATCTTAAGAACAGATGTTGAATATTATTAAGAGATTATGCATTGTTGAGATCATTTTTTCATGACTTCTCTTTATCAATTTAAAGGAGTTATTTACTGATAGTTTTATTTGTCGGTATTTGAGCACCAATCACTTCAACAGGTACCAGCGGATGCTTGAGGTGCGCAAGAAACTCCCATCATACAAGATGAGAGATGAAATTGTGGATACCATTCGGAACAATCAAGTGGTGGTGCTGAGTGGAGAAACTGGTGAGTGTTATTGCTAAAAGTGCCAACTACACTTTTCGTAATGCATGTTCATTATTTGTGTATAAGAATATATATATCTATATATCTCTCTAAGATCACTCTCCTCCTAAAGTGACATCCCAAGGTAATGGATGTGACAGAAGGACCTCCATATCTCCCTGTGCAGATATTTCCCACATTCCAGCTTCTAATGGTCTTCCCTTTCTACAAGGACCTTCATTTTCACCACCATTACTTTCTTTACAAATATTTTTTTGTGAGGCCAAACTACATATTTCTTTTCATTCATGTCACTACTACATTTCATACAATTCCATTTATCATCTCACCATTCTGTCTCATCACTCTTTATTCTCTTCTCAGGGATAATCAGTTTCCACAGCATGCATGTTCTGCCCTTTATTCCATGTTCTAGTAACTGGATTTCTTTTGTATATTATATAGTATTATGTGAGTAACTAACCAACAGGTTGTGGGAAGACAACCCAAGTTGCTCAGTTCCTTCTGGAGGATGCAGTGGCTTCAGGGGAAGGTTCCACATGTCGCATTGTGTGCACACAGCCCCGACGCATCTCAGCTATTTCTGTGGCACAGCGAGTGGCAGACGAGCGTGGTGAAAAGCTGGGGAGAAGTATCGGTTATCAGATCAGGCTGGAAGCGTAAGTTAATTCCAAAGTTCTTTTGTAGTTAATTTAGAATAATCTTTGTAGTACAAGTGCAACAACAAGAGCAAGAACAAGACGACAAACCGAGTAAAACGAGAGCAAACAAGAAAAATATACCGGTGACGACGGAGGTTCCCAACAACAACACCAGCCTCCACCAACTCCCTCACAGCTCTGCCCTCTACCCGCGCGCAGCCCACACAAGCCGCCAACGGTGCGCCCAAACCCTCTCGAAACATTCCCAAAACCACCACAACCATAACCAAATAAACCACAATCTTGAGGAGACATTATAGTACTAATGCATATATGAAGAATATTTTGGAGAAGTTACTTCCAGACCAAAACCATAGTATCCCCTTAAAAGCTTTATTAAATATAAAACTTCCATGAGTATTTCTGTAAGTATGCTCTGACTCCTTTGAAGAAATCCTTACTCATGAAAATTACTCCTACTTTGATTTGATAGATTCCTGAAAGCCTAACTATATAGCTGTCCATTGTGTGACAACCTTAAAGGTTATAATGAGGACAGGGGGTTTGTATTTCTAAATTTATTATTCTTGCTCTCTAATTAATTTTTCTGTTTTGATACATATTTTAGGTATATATTTGTATATGCAGGGTAAGCTAAGTATATCATGTGATGAGAATAATTGGAGCAATAAAATACAAAAACCTAAAAAAATGCTGCAAAAAAAGGGTTCTGGCAATGGAATAAGACCCTCTGCCACTACCATTAATGGTCTTCAGCTTCATGTCCATATTTAAACTTTTTAAGGACATTTTGAGACCTTTTCAGTAGCTCAAGATCATACCGGACAGTTATCAAATATGAGTGCACACTTAAATAAGGTTTTGCAGGGTAAATGAGGGTAGATTAAACAGTGACTTGAGTGTTGAGAGGAGGAAGTGAGGAATTTGATTGGCAACACTGTGATTGACAATTGCAATGGTGAGTGTAAAGAATCACATAGTGAGTCAAGTGGTATGAATGAAATGCCATCATATGGATGTAGTATATTAAGTGCCTTTGTAAACCCATTCAGAGCTAAAAAGTATAGAATATACCTACATCACATTTCGTAGTCATGTTTGTATATAATGTTGTTACAGCTTCCATTGCTTTAGCATAAAGGATTGAATGATTAAAGACTATTTTAGAAGAGTGTGGACATACTCATATAAATGCTGGAAATGCGTTTACTGTGTAGAATATTCCATCAAATAGTAAACAAATGAAACATAATCTAGAATACAGATAATGAAGTTTATGATGATTTATTTCTCTTCTTGTAAATTATATATGGCCGAGTCAATTGTTTTGTTATTTTCATGATGTTTTTAGGAATGCATCAGTGTACTCCATATATAACTGATGTAACTAATTTCAACACACTTCTGTTCAGGATATCGCCACGCATTGAGGGCTCCATCTTGTACTGCACCACAGGCATTGTGCTGCAGTGGTTACAAGGCGATCCATTACTGTCCCAAGTGTCACATCTTGTCTTGGATGAGATACATGAGCGTGACATGGTGTCAGATTTCCTCATTTGCATTGCCAAAGATCTCATCAAAGTGGTAAGAACAAGTAAAAGATTCTTTAACATTTTATTGTTATCTGTTCAGCTTTGGTGAATATTCTCTGATTTAGTTGCAATGACTGTCATTAATTAATTGTAGCTGCTTGTCCTTAAAAAATACTAGTTAAGGATCATAGTGTGTATGGATTAATAACATTATTGTTCATTCACAAAGCCACATATTAGAAAAGATAGCAGTTTCACTGATGAATATTGTGGAAAAAAGTCCTTTTTAAACTTTGCAGCGATCTGATCTGAAGGTTGTACTCATGAGTGCCACGCTGAATGCAGAGCAGTTTTCTGAATATTTTGGAGGGTGCCCAATGCTACACATTCCAGGTTTTACATATCCTGTCAAAGAATATTATCTTGAAGATGTGCTAGAAATTACTAGGTAAGTCTAAAGCTTCCAAATATTATCTATAACTTAGTTAAAAGCTTTATATATCATAAAGGCTGAAATAGATTTAAAAAAAAGGTATGATGGTGATTGGAACATCATTTGAAAGACAAGTTTATTATGATGGAGAAAATTTATATAGATGAAGGTTGAATGTTCATATAATAGATAAGTTCAGAGAAAATGAGTTTATATAAATGAATAAGTGCAAGAGAAAGAAAGAATTGAATGCAATGTTGGAGAGATGAAAGTGTGGAAAAGAGTAGTATTTTTTTTTTTTTTTTTTTTTTTTTCATGTATTGAAAGATACATGTAAGAATATGTTTATCTTTATATAGGATTTAGTAACACTATTACATAATGTTATAGTGTATTAACTGTATATGATATTCTTATGAAACTTGCTGTCATACTTATATACTATATTGATTAAAGTTTTTAGTGGATGAGTAATTTATTACAATTCTTCCCATAACTTAAGGTAGTAAGCTATTAAATTCTTTTTATTTTTTTACTTCTTTGTTTTCAGTATCATGTTCCAATATCATGTTTAAATCATTTGTTTTCACAGGTTCATGTTTGAGAGTGACAAGCACACTCCAATTTGGAAAAGAAGAGAAAACAAAAAGACAAAGGAATTTGATGAAATGATAACACCCTACCTCAGGTTAGTAACTAGTATTGACTAGTCAATGTACAGGATATTTCATATATTGAATTGAAGGAATGTGTTATGCTTTTTCTAACTATTATTTTATTATTTTCTTTACAAATGTATGAAAATTTTGAACAAAACCTTTACTCAGAAAGAAATAAGCAATGTTTATGTGAATAATGGAAGGGTTCCTGGATAGGGAGTGTGATTTGTCTTTGTAATGCTAATGACATTGCTTATGAATTGACATGAAAAAGAGGAAGTGAACTGATAGCATGGTTACTTTATATGCAATTCATTGTTGTCCAACAATGATAGGTAGAGGCAGGTTCCATGTTGCTTGTATCCATTTTGTGTATTACTTACTGCCATGTCTTATTTTGTCTTTTTATGTACTTATCTATTTGCTTATTTTTATAGGTGGCAGTCCCATACAGGGTGGCCTAGGTAAAGCTTGTGTATTTTGGTTATTGTCTTTTATTCATTTATATATATATATATATATATATATATATATATATATATATATATATATATATATATATATATATATATATACATATACACACACACACAGTAAAGTCCCGGGTTACGTCGGTCTCAAGTTACGTCAAACTCGTAGTTACGTCAGTCCACCATAAGGCAATTTAAGATTAAAAAAATTAAAAATTTATAAATCGTAAAGCGCGGGATTTATTGTTATTGTTGGTGGTCACTAGTGGTTACCCGCCACACCGCCCGCCTCAAGCTTGAATACAATAACACCCTGCCTCAGTTCCACCACACCGTCACCCCCGGCAAGTCTTATCCTACTTCTGCATTTACTGACTCAAGTTCTTAGTATCTTGCTCAATGGCACCAAAGAGAAAACTCCTTAGTGACAGCAGTGATGCTAAGAAAAGGAAAACCATTACGCTACAAGAAAAAGAGGACATAATTAAAAGACATGAGAAGGGAGGCAGCAGCTGTGTGTGAGGGAGTGAAGAAAAAAAATGGGAAGCCCGTTACCATGACAACGGGAGGTTGACGACCTTGAGGGCTCGCACCCATCACAACAATAACAACTCCAGAGCCTTCACCTGGGCCACACGACACTCACAGCTCACTTGCACCGTCTGCACCTGTCTGCTGATCCCTATTGCCCTTTCCTATTGCATTTCCTGCTCCGCTGCCCACGCTTCTACTCCCACCGCACTGCACTACGCTCCCAGCTGTCCGCCCTGGGCATCACAACATTCGACCTGCCCACCCTCCTGGCGGCCTCAGGCGTCCACCCCTCTCGGCAACCTGCAGTCCTTCGCGTTCGCGGCCCTAATCAACAACAAAAACAAGCTTGTGTTTCATATTCCTACATAGTTGTAAATAATATAACAATATAACCTTTAACTTACCTGAATGACCATAAACAATGATTGGTTGAAAACTCGATAATATGCTTTGAAATGTGCGGAAACTCGAGTTACTTACAAAAATCAATTTACATCATGTTTCAGGAACGTAATTCTGACATAAACCGAGACCTTACTGTATACATATATTATTTATTTGTTTACTTATTTTTAAGGCAGGATTGGTTATAAATAAATGTTCATTGTAAATTTCTGGTGGACAATGAGGAAGACAATTTTAATTCAGGCTTCCTCTTACGGTCTTTTATATACGGCACAATGCCTCATTGGAGATGCAGTTCCCTAAGTACTGTGGTAGTCTCTTAGTGATTGTTTTAGTCTTAAAGTTTGAAAAACACACTTGTGTATTTCATTTATACCTGTCTTGTCCAAGACTGTATAACTTGGTGCTGCTTGAGTTGTTTTCCATTATTGACATGTAATAAGAAATGCTGAAGATAATGTTTTGCATGCACTTGTAACTCACAACCAATGGGTTTTTATCATCTATTCATTGGTTTTAGTTCTGGTATCCATCACATCATTAAGAAGGCTTGGTTTTCAGAGCTATGTATTGAGTTCTCTCTTTAGCTTCAAACTAAGCTAACATGTTTTACTTGTATTATGTAGACTGTAGTCACTGATTTAGTGACATGTCCTGCTTCTCCGTTCTATCTATGCTGTCTGTCTTTCTAGGAACTTCTAAATGCTTAACTGTTATTTTATAGCATTTTTTTAATATATTTAGATAAAAGAGAATAGATATTACAATAATTTCCATTTTCCAGGAATCTTGAAAGGAAACAGGAATATTCAAATCATACAATTCAAGAATTATATAAGAAAAGCAGTGAAGAGTTGAATTTGGAGTTGATATTAGACTTACTTCGACACATCGGCAGGCTGCCAATGGGGGCAGTGCTTGTGTTCTTACCTGGCTGGGACAATATCTCAAAACTCCATAATATGATCAAGGATGACACCATGCTCAGTTCACGTAAGGCAACATTTTACTTTCTTCTGAGAAATTCCTTGATATACTAGATTTGTGATATCCAATTGTGAATTCAGAATTATTATTTGGGTTGTTGGTTCCCCCATTATCTAAAGGCTTTCATCCCTTGAATCTTGACCACTAATCCTTTTAATGGAAGAAATGAAGATTTGCTATAAATAGAAAAGATTGACAGCAACTGGTTTTAAGTAAAAAAGACTAAAATCAACAAATCATTTATGTAGATTTTGTTTGCTCCTCAAAGTTAAAGATACAATTCTGTTTGGCAGGGAACTACCTGGTGATCCCCCTACACTCCATGATGCCTACAGTCAGTCAGCGTGAGGTATTTGACACTCCACCTAAAGGTAATCCATATATTTGATTCATCTCAACAGTGGAAAGGATGACAAAATGTTAAATGAAAATTATGCATTGATGGAAATTCAAAATTAATTAAACAGTTGCATTTTACTTCAAGCTGTTATTTTATTTTCAGGTGTAAGAAAAATTGTTCTTGCCACTAATATTGCTGAAACAAGTATTACCATTGATGACATAGTGTATGTTATTGATGGTGGTCGTATCAAGATGAAGAATTATGATAAGGAAGCCAACTTGGTAACACTGCTACCAGAATGGGTCACCCTTGCCAATGCCAGACAGCGGAGAGGGCGAGCAGGACGGTGAGTAACTGGGGAAAGAAATGATGTTCATTGATTATATTCCTCTGGATGTGTTTTATATTTTATTATTATTTTACTATTTTCTTCCTTTTTATCTCTCTATCTATATTTGTGTCTGTTTATTCATTTATGTCTATTTCATTCACTTTACCTTAGGTGCCACTCAGCTTATTCATGTTTGTCATATCCACATCTGTTCCACTGCATACTATTATACTATCTTTTTGTGCACTAAACTATCTCTATCACTTTCATGAAAATTCCCCTTTTTCTCTCAATAGCATCTATGTGTCCATTCACAGAGATAACTGAGATTTGCCTTAAAGGGAGGTTGTCCAAAGTCTCATCTTGTCTCATTTTGAGACTGAAAATATTAATTTCCATTCTTTCTTTCAAACTTTTAAACATTCATCCAATTTCTCTCTCTCTCTCTCTCTCTCTCTCTCTCTCTCTCTCTCTCTCTCTCTCTCTCTCTCTCTCTCTCTCTCTCTCTCTCTCTCATCTTTACATTTACACAGTGAATAATCATGTTTTACAGTTAGCATTTCCAAAAGTGATATTGTCATATTCACCATTTCCAGTGATGAAATTGCATCCTTTAATGCAAGTGAGTCAAAATTGTTGCATCTTTCTATTTCTTGTACACCAGGGATTCTCAACCTGGGGTTTGTAAATCCTCAGGGATTCACAAGATTTCCAGGGGAACTTACATGGCTGATCTAATAATATCTATTGCAGTACCATTGCATATTGAGTTAGTATCAGTTACTAAATTAACATTCTGTTCCATGTCAGATTACTGTGGGTTTGGGTAGATGGTCTTAAAACTCATGGGGTTCTTAACAAGAATAAGGTTGAGAACCCTGTTCTACACTATAATGTATATGTTTGCTTGGAGCATCAGCCATGTCATGTTCATACAGATTTAATAACACCAGTATTTTCCTTTCCTGTTCTATTTCCATCACCAAGATAAAGTCTTATGCTTTCATATTTTATCCTTCTACAGTTGGTAAGTAGCAGTTATGTATAAACATCGTGTCTAATATGAAGTGTTCTTAAAAATGTGGGATCGTAACTTGTTTGCTTTGAAGGTTTGTTTTCATTGCCTCTATATTTGATGCTAATCATGACTGGAAGACTCAGATTTTTCAATCATTATTTTGCTATGATATTACAATGTGGTGTACTAGATTAAACTTACACAAATATCTCATTCCCAGAGTACAAGAGGGTGTGTGTTACCATCTGTACACTCGTGCCAGAGAGAGGTTGCTGGATGATTACCCATTGCCTGAGATTCAGCGCACCCGCCTTGAAGAAATTATCCTGCACATAAAGATCTTGAAGCTGGGCTCTGTGAGACCCTTCCTCTCCAAGATTATGATGCCTCCTGATAGCTCTGTTGTAGAGATTTCCCTCCAGGTCATTATCAGGTTTTATTTAGCTTTTTTTTTTTTTTTTTTTTTTTGCTTATTTATTTTGATCTATTCCCTCCAGGTTGATATAGATTAATGTTTTGTTTATTTATACTTATTATTTTTTTTCTTATGTTATGCAGTCAACCAGTCTAGTGTGTTTATAACTTGGTGATCACAATCAGAATGTAGACATTATATATCTTTATAAGCAATGTATGTGGTAATTTTTTAAAGCCATTTGGGTCTAAAAGGATATACTTACTAATATTCACTTATTTATTTAATTATTTATTTATTTATTTTCCCTATTTTATTAGAATTAAGGTGATGCCTCCTTACAGAGGACTTGGTGTTGGCATTGGGGAACTGTTACCATGAGTGGATGCCCTTCTTCAGACCGTGGCCAGGATTCAAATCCATGCGCTTAGGGACCACTCAACCCCCAAAGTACGCGTGGTTCCACTGTACTACTGCAACTCCCACATAATTTATTGAAGCATTGTTTGTTTCTTTATATTGAAATCAGTCATCTTCCCCAGATGCTGCAAGCTATCAATGCTCTGGACAGGGAAGAGAACCTCACTCCACTTGGTTTCCATCTTGCACGCCTCCCTATGGATCCCCTCACTGGCCGTATGCTGCTCATGGGAGCCATATTCTCATGTATATCACCAGTCCTCACTGTGGCTGCTTCACTCTCCTTCAAGGATCCATTTGTAACTCCTTTGGTGAGAAACAATTCTTTCTCATAGTTGCATGATCTGTTATATTAATCTCTTTTCACAGAAAGATATCATGTTTGCTGGATTGATCTTTTAGAATTGTGATTGAATTTTATTTATGATTCTAGAAAATTGTCCAAGTAAAAATAACCTCTAGTATTTTTATGAAACTTCTGAAAATGTGAATAGAATTAGAAAGAAAGCATTAATTAATCATAGAATTTTGTTAGTAATACCTATTTAGAATTTAAGTTTTTTAGATTTTTGTGGATATGACTGATCCATACCAGTCTCATGTGATGATAATGATAAAAATCACAATATTTTGAAGTCACATTGTGAGGCAGGTATTTTCCTCTCAAATTCATTAGTATACTATTGCACTACCAGTATTGCAAGGGTCCATTATGGTGTGGTTTAAAGGGATTTTCTTTTATATTTTTTCGTTCCTTTGCAGGGAAAAGAACGGCAGGTGGATGACATCAAGCGCAGATTAAGCAAGGGAATGCGAAGTGACCACTTACTGCTAGTGAAGGTGTTTGAGGGATGGGAGCAGGCTTGCAAGTACAGAGATGAGCGTAACTACTGCTGGGATAACTTCCTCTCCTCCTCAATACTTAGTCAGCTCAAGTAAGAAATTTGCATAATTGACAAATCTTTACTCTTTCCCTTTTCACAAATACTCTCTCTCTATATGCATAAATGTTAAATGCCTTTTATTGCCTACAAGTAATGATTGGCATAACATTTTAGGTTGTGATGTGGATAATATTGCAGCAAAATGACAGGCTGGTTGAAACTTATGAAAGTATTTTTGCTTAAAGATCTTAGATGTAAAATTCAGTGAAGTTGCTCTTTGACTTCAGTCATGTGTGAATCATAATACTCTGCCTACCTGTTACTTTGTGGTCCTATTTACATTCCTGTTTTCTTTCCATCACATTGTGTGCAAGAAATAGGCTGACTCAACATCTATATGATTTATGGTGTGTGTTGCTGTTAAACATTTCTGTGAATGTCATTATCAGTTTTGTGATGCCATATGACTATTTTGAGTCATAGGTTCAATTATTAATGTTGTAGGGAATTTCAAAAGTTGGTTAATTGAACAATGTTATGGACAATTTTCACCTATCTTGCTTACTTTCTTTCAGAAACATGCGAAGGCAGTTTATGGGTCTGCTGTATGATCATGAGTTTGTCAACACACGTGATCCCAATGGAGGTGAGGGATGAAATGATATCTTGAATATTAAATTTAGTAGACCTTATGCTACAGAGGATCAATCTTTAGTTACATTCTTATATACCACCTTCCAGACAACTATGTCTTCTTTCATGTTGAACATTCTTGGACTACCCTTTATGAACTTATGAACTGTATCAGCTCTTTGTAAACTAATTCAATTTCCATTAACATTGAGGATTTTGTGTTTCCTGCCAATGCCTGCTGTCTTTCAGGTGCTGACTATGCCCAGGGCTGTGTGCCTTTATTTATAGTGTGCTTCTTGTATTTGAAAATTCTACTCTCACTGCTCCACCAAACATTTTTCATATTTTATCATATTTTTCATGTTTTTTTCATATTTTCGATAATGTATCCTTGTTTTCTACATTTATTTTCATGATAAGATCATCTGAACTTCCTCTCTGCACATGATTTTCTAATTATTTATTCTGCTCACTAGTTTTGCCAGGAAATCTACATGTAGATTATTATATAGGGATAAAATAAAGGAAATGATGTGATTTTTCATTCAGGTTTTTTGGGGGCTGTCAGTCTAGGTTCCCCTTTCCCTCACATTCACTGAAAAACTCTCCTCTTGGCCACTCTCTGGATACCAATGAGTGTGGCTGTTTTGTGAATGTGAGAATTGACCATCTTTTGACTTTATTGTAGACTGCCTTGTCTTGGATATCCTCTCTGTGGCAGATGGCTCTGGTATGTGTATGTATGGTAAACAGGAAAACTATACTTAAGAATAAGATTTATGCATCTTGATGTGAGATTGATTTCTTTGACAGCTGAGGTCAATCGTAACTCAGAAAACATTGCATTGGTGAGAGCCATCATCACTGCAGGTCTCTATCCCAATGTTGCAAGAATCATGCCTCGAGGGGGCAAACCAAAGCCTAACAAACCACTAAAGATTCGAACAGCACAAGAACGCAGTGTTACACTCCATCCCAAGTCTGTTAATGAGCAAGAAAGGGAATTTGACTACCCATGGCTCATGTACAGAGAGAAAATTAAATCCTCCAAGGTCTGTACTTTTTTTTTTTTGTGTGTGTCTGTGTGTGTGTACACATGTACACATGCACATGCATGCAGATTGAGTGTTTCTTTCATTCAGGTAATACACTCTTTGCCTCAATCATTTTTCTTTTGTACTCCAAATATTCATATTTCTGGACTTCTTTTTTGTCAGTTCCAATTCCCCTCTCTCCATTTCCCAGCATTTCCTATCCTCTTTTAAGGTGTCTGTTTCCTCTTCAGTTTTCATTGCTGTTGTTGGTATCTTGACATTTTCTTTAAAAGTAGAGAGTGAATAAATTCAGCATATTACAATATTGTGTTGATAAGCTCATGTTTTTATTATCCTTAACTGTATTTCTCAATGTCTTGTGTGTGTGGATGGGGAAGAGTTTTTTTCTTGCTTGGATAATTATTAATATTTTTCTCAAAAATTATTAGAAAGTTGTACTAATAATTACAAATATTGCAGGTGTTTATTCATGACAGTTCAATGGTACCAAACTATCCTCTTCTTTTCTTTGGAGAGAAGTTGAATTATGATCCTACTGAAGGTGTGATCAATGTGGATGGTTTTGTGCGAGTCCGCAGCTCCCGGCATGTAGCCCAACTAGTACAGGTCAGTCGGGTTCAGCAGTTTGCAATCTATATTTCTATCTGTCTTTCTCTGTGATGCCTTACTCTTTCAAGGAGATGGTCCAGCAGAGGAGCCTCCACCTCTCTACAGAAATTTCTCTTTTTGCTTGTTGAAGCACCTCTACTTATGCACTACGTTACATTATCCTTCCTTCTTTCAAGTGGCCATCCTCTCTTATTTGCATCTTGAGCTTCAGCCACACATACTCTCTTTACAAAGTCTATCCTCTCAATATGGCTGTACCATTTCAATGTGTACCTTTTCTTCTATTCCATTATTCCACATTTTACAATGAAAACCAAACATTTCTGGTATGGTTGATCTATTAATGTTTCCAATTAACATATTTATAGTTACATATTTAACATTACAAAAAATCTTTATTTTCTACAGAATCTGAGGAATGAGCTGGATCAACTGCTTGAGTACAAAATCAGTCATCCTGGCATCACAAGGTGGGACAGGAACAGCAAGGAGGGCATGCTCCTTCACACTATAGTTGACCTCATTAGTAGTGAACGAGGGACTTCACAGGACAGCTGCTATTATGATTCTGATGACCAGGATGATGATGGGTGTTGAGAGAGGGGAAGGTCGTCATCACCAACCAACAGCTTCACAAAGTATGAGATATTACATTTGATATTTCTTGTGAATGTGATACTTTAGATTTTGACAAAGGATATAATGTTCTCACATCATTCAGTAAAGATCTGAAGTAAATAGCAGGTTTTTATTCCTTCCTCATTCACCATGGTTTAAAATTTCAAATTGATTCCTCATAATATTCTAAGGAGCTTATTGAACATATAATGGGAGGAAGGCAACTCATGTCAAGAAAAGCTTCCTATTAGACAATGAATGTGATGGCAAGGCCACCAAAAAAACTGAAAGATGCTGGTGTAGATAATTTAGGGTCTGCAGTCAGTAGATAGAAGGGTGAGGGGTGAGGGGAGGATTATAATTCATGAGCCACCCCTTCCAAGATCCTATGGGCCCTGGTGCAATGCACTAGCTGATAATCCCTCTTTCCTCTCGGTGGAGTTGTGTGATGGTAGTTTCACTATAGGAGTCAGCAAGACATCAGAGAAATGAAGCCAACACACCATTGGTCTGCTGCTGCCACTATCCCCCTTACACCCAAAACATTACCAGTTGCATATTTTTTGTTTTATGGTCATTTTTTCGAGGCAGCTTACCATATACTATGTGATCCTAAAAAGATTTGCCCATTGTGGCACATGCCAGAAGGATTTAGATGGTGGACATGGATGAGAGGTGGGAAGCTGTTCTTGGGATGAACATATGGGTAGATTAGATCTTGTACACATAAATGTATGAATGAAGATAAAAGATAAATAAACTGTATAAAAAATTAAAGATGTCGCTAAGATTGGTTTTTCCTAGTATACTATTACAATAATACTTGTATATTGCTTCTTGATTTTATATTGAATTTCTCTCTCTCTCTCTCTCTCTCTCTCTCTCTCTCTCATGAAGTACAGTTATTTAGAATTATTTCTGATTTTTCATGTCACTATACACTTAATAAGGCATCAAAATTATAGAATTTTTATTTCACTTTGTGTTTTGTCATGCAACAGAAAATCAGAACAATTTTTATACTTTAGTTTTTGCTACTTCTTTTGATATTGTGGCTGTTTGACATAAATGATATTGACCAAGAACTCGTACGATTTCATCCTTCTCCAGGAGAACTTCCCTCCCGATTCCTCCTCCCTTGTAAAAAACAGAGTTTGTTCCCTGCAAATTCAACCATGATTTGAAGAGAAGCATGGATTAGCTACGTCCAGTAAATTACCTGCAGCATATTTTTTTGCTGAAAAAAAATAAAAATTCCACTTGTTATTTGACAACTGAAACAAGCAGAAAATATAGGTAATACTTCAGTATGAATGATTGTAAATTACATTTAAAAAAAACATTTCATTGACACTAAGTATGTCTTGCATAGCAAGAAGTACAGTGTTCATGTTTGCTTAGATTCACATCTCATATGCATGTCAGTAAAATCACTGTAGGTTATGATTAATACTCAAGAAACAAAGCAGTAATTGTGCAACATGCACCAGACACACAAACAACAAATGAATGTCCAAACTATTTCCCCACTACCTGTAGTCCAATATAGAGTTAAGTCTCACCCAGTGACAAGACAGGGTACTTACAGGAAAAGATTGCCTGCATGCATAAGTAGCCTATACAGTTACTTTCATTAGAACCCAGATCACAAAGTTTCCATTATCTTTCCCATATACAGCAGAGGCATGTCACATGCAAGCAATTTCATATTGTAGTGACAAGAGTTGAAATCATTAACATTTTGTATACAATAAAGTATAGCATTATCTAAAGAACACTATTAAAGCAGATATTTAAATTCATATAAAGGCATTCAGTAGCAATCATAAGTATCAACCACCAAATCATGGTGAAAGATCCCACATATGATTCTGCAGCATTTCATCATATTTGTCCTATAATACTAACATTCCTCTATGACAATTCTTCATACATCAAAGTATAGCATTATCTGAAGAACACCCTTAAAGCACATATCTCAATTCATACAAAGGCATTAAGTTGCAAGCTAGCATGAACATCAGCTACCAAAGCATACCACATGCTTGTTTTGCAACATTTAAAGTTATTTGTGCCATAATACTCACATTCCTTGATGACAGCTTTTCATCCTGTTAGGATTGTAATGGAGAAAGAATAACTTTTAAATATCATACATTTGTGAGATTCACTTGACCTAAATATTGTAACATACTTGCCTGTAATTATTTCAGGCAATGAACATTTTTTTTATGTATGTTTGTGTATGTATTTATCTATTTGAATATTACAGGGTTCAAATGGGGCACATAGTGACCTGTCTCCATATATCTACTTTTTTCAACTTTTCCATGAATGTATCCACATTATAATCTCTTCACTCAAGCCGTTCCAGATATCCACTGTCCTATGTAGAAAAGTAAACTTTTTGATATTCTTCAAACACTGATTCTTCATCATCTTCCTGGAATGTCCTCTTATCCATCTATCTCCATCTTGTGTCAGTGATACTAGGTCTTGTCTTTCTAAATTTTCCATATGGTCTACTATTGCTGTGCCCACCCCTACTCCTCACAGCTGTTGGGGTGGCTGCAGCAAAACCAAGAGGAATTTGTTTCGTGTGTTGAGGTGAGGCAAGCCAGTAGCGATCACACCAGGCAGACACAGGAAAAAAAACAAAAAACAAAGGCACGTGACATTCACCACCACTTCACAACACTGGTTGTCTCAGTACAATGCCAAGCAGGGTAGTCACAGGCACACTTTCACAACACTCTGTCACTAGCACAGGATGCAAGGTGAAGTGCAGGTGGAGACTTGGTCAGAGGTGCAGTGGGTAATACAGCCAGTCCAAGTTCCAGGTGGAGCTTGAATGCCAGTACCCTGCTATCTACGTCACCTCTGCACCTCTGTTCCGAAACTTCGCCGGTTCATGCACTCAGATGATGTATTTGAACCGTCTCATACACGCACGCACACATGGAGGCCATTCACCCGTTCCTACATTCGAATCAAGTATTCACATCATCTCGCGCACGTACACACACACACACACACACACCACGTATTGTAGTGGTTAGCATGCTCGACTAAAAATCGAGAGGGCCGGGTTCGAGTCCCGGTAGGCGGTGAGGCAAATGGGCAAACCTCTTAATGTGTGGCCCCTTTTCACCTAGCAGTAAATAGGTACGGGATGTAACTCGAGAGGTTGTGGCCTCGCTTTCCCGGTGTGTTGTGAATAGATGTGGTCTCAGTCCTACCCGAAGATCGGTCTATGAGCTCTGAGCTCACTCCGTAATGGGGAAGACTGGCTGGGTGACTAGCAGGTGACCGAGGTGAATTACACACACACACACACACACACACACACATGCACAACACTGCGTAGTGTAGTGGTTAGTATGCTCGGCTCACAATTGAGAGGGTCTGGGTTCAGATCCCGGAAAGCAGCGAAGCAAATGGGCAAGTCTCTTAATGTGTAGCCCCTGTTCATCTAGCAGTAAATAGATACCGGATGTAACTCGAGGGATTGTGGCCTCCCTCTCCCCTGGTGTGTGGAGTGTGTTGTGGTCTCAGTCCTACTCGAAGATCGGTCTATGAGCTCTGAGCTCGCTCCGTAATGGGGAAGGCTGGCTGGGTGACCAGCAGATGACCTTGGTGGTGGTGAAAAATCTTATACATCATTATTAGATCTCCTCTCTCCTGTCTATCTTTAAAAGCTGGTAGTCCCATTTCCTTTAGCTTTTCTTCATAAGTAAGGTCCTTAATTCATCTCAGGCATTATTTTTGTACCTGTCCTTTAGATTCTTTCTAATTTCTCAATATCCTTTTGCATTAGTGGAGACCACACCACTGCTGCATATTCAGGTCTGGGTCTTATCATAATAGTTATGATTTTTTTTCATCATACTCTTATCAATGTAATTACATGCCACCCTGATAATTTTCAGTGTCATATGTTGAAATAAGTAATCCATTTATGTCTTTCTGGGTGAGGGCATCTTATATAACCACTCACAAGTCTTTCTCTTCCTCCTCTTTGTTATAACCTCTTCTCCCATTTTGTATTCCCATGTAGGTCTTCTATTACTTTTATTTATTTCCATCACATGGCATTTCTTAGTATTAAATTCTAATTTCCACTTGTGGCTCCATTCCCAGATCTTATCAATACAGTATCTCCTTGCAATTCTTATTACTCACAAGAATTTTGCATCGTCTGCAAACAAATTTATGTGGCTGCTCAAGCCCTTGCCTTCTTGTATATAATTAATAAATATATTTGGAACATTATTGCTGCCAGCACTGAACCCTGTGGTATGCCACTAGTTACTGTGCTCCAACTGGATGAGGTGTCTTTTACCACAGTCATCATTTCTCTTGTCATTAAGTAGTCCCCTATTGAGATTAAGATTTTTCCTTGTATTCTTCCATGTTTTCTATTTTCCAAAAGTCTTTTATGTGGTACTCTACCAAAACCCTTTTTGGTATCCAAATACACTGTGTTGGTCCATCCAACTCTTCCTTGTACCTCATCTATTACTGTTGTGCAAAAATTTAGTGGATTTGTAATACACGATTTCACTTTTCTAAAACAGAATTGGGAGTTATTTACAATTCCAGATATTCCAGTCATTTCTTCCTTGATCACAATTTTGCAGATCTTTCCCATAACATTAGTCAGTGACATTGGTCTCTAATTTAGGGACTCAGTCTTTTTTCCCTCATTGTACATAGGCAGCATACTATTTGCTTTTTCCATTCCCTTGTTGCTCTCCTTTCCATCAAAGAGCTGTTGATCACATCCCAAATTGTTCCACCAGCTCTTCTCTACATTCTCTCAGTGTCCATTTTGACACTCCATTTGTACCTCTTTATATTGTTTCCTATTATTTCCGTTGTTTCTTTGATTTATTCCAAGCTACATCCTCACTCTTCTTAGCTTTTGCACATCTAGTATTATACTAGGTGTTTGCTCTCCTAAACTTTTCATTCCCTTGTATTTTCTAGGAATATTAATTTTCTTACTTCACTTGCACTGTTTTACCCTCCATGATTTCTTTCCAATTAATATTACCAAAATCTGCTTAATCCTTCAAATTTTGCTTTGGCATGATTCAATCTTCCTTGTTTGCATTTCAGTGTTTCTCAATCCCCCAATTCAACTTCAAAACTACAGGATCACTTTTCCCTATTGGGCTATAATATTTTATGGTTGGACATGGCTCTGGTCTTTTTGTTAATACATACCTTGCATTGTCCTTCACCCATTGATCCAGTGGACAATTTTACTATTGCCAGTTATAGCACATCTTCCCCATCATTGTTCAGCATAACCATTTATTTCCATTTCTTTGCAATTTACATTTTTACAGTTCAGGTATCCTCACAACTAGTACTTTTCTGTCCTTTCTTGACATGTTGCCCAAGCAGTTTAGCACTTCTTGCATTTCTTTGTATTTATCCATCTTCCATGTGCTCATGTTACTCTTGGATGGCACAGATATTACTATGATTCTCCTGCTTTCCCTCCCACTGGTCCTAATTATTATACTTAAAAGCGAGGGTCGCTTTCCTGATGTACGGAGAACTTGCATTGTTTCTTCTACAGGCACTTCAGGGTAAGTGGCATTGTTAGTTGTCAGATGGCTGGTAGTGCTGTTGCCTGCTTCAACTGCTTCCTTAGGCAATTTGTTACACGTGTATACAGCTCTAAGAGCCGTATTCAGAAACGCTTTGCTCTCTCACGACGACTATATATTTGATCATAAGGAGAAACTGTCTTGAAAACCCGGCTAGCTGTCTGGGACATGCTCTGTAATGGGGAAGGCTGGCTGGGTGACTACCGGGCGACCATAGTGAATTACACACACACACACACACACACTAAGTACCATGAAAGAAAATGACACACACACACACACACACACACACACGCTAAGTGAATGAAAGAAACACACACACACACAGCCACCTTCCCCTCCAACACCCTCCAGCTGGGAGCTGGGTGTCAGTGGTTCCAGCTGGTGGGCTCCCTCATAACGAAAGATAAGGCAACACACACACACACACACACACACACACACACACACACACACACACACACACACACACACACACACACACACAGCCACTTTCCCTTCCAACACCCTCCAGCTGAGAGCTGGGTGTCAGTGGTTCCAGCGAAAGATAAGGCAACACACACACACACACACACACACACACACACACACACACACACACACACACACACACACACACCAACCACCCCACACCCTGGGGCCTGGAGCCAGGTATCGGCCTGGGTCCAGCCGGGGGTGGGGGGTCGGCCCTCCCTTGATGACGTCACATATATTCGTTACGCAAATCATTTTGAAAATGAGGATTCCCAAAAAGACAGCAGGACACGAATGTTATAAAAATTCTGACTCGTTATCAATCGAAACTAACTTCTAAAATACAAAAACATTGCCGAGAAAAGGAATAATAAAAATAGCTCAAAAATATACTAAATAAAGTATTAGAACTTCGACTTGCTTAAACACAATTTCAAAGCCCACCAATTTCATTCAACTGAATCGATAACGTTTTTCAAAAATTATGACTATCATTTCGATATATCAAAACCTGGCAACTCGCCCTATTAGAAAAATAATATTTAAAAATGACGTTGTTTACAATATTAACAGGACTACATATCATTCTTAAAGTCCACATCTTTAACTTCTCAGGAGCCTTGCACACTTTTCTCATGATAAACCATCTTTTGAAAACACAAACACTTCGCTACAACCTCAAATAAAAAATCACAGATAGCGGAGGTAAAATTTTAGCGTATTTTGGCCCTCCCATTCAAGTCATAAACACCCTCTACATCACCGTACTTCACTCAACTCAAGCATGGAAGACACGTAAAACACTGCGAACTATCATTAGAAACCCTTAAAAGGCACTTGTGACTCGAAATAAATGAACTGAGACAAATATAAATAATAGTGGAAGTCGAGCATCTGGGACCGGCATTTTGGGCGGGAGTTGGTGATGACGTCACAGCCTGGGGCTCGTGACGTCATGGGTAGGCCCGCTTCTTCTCACTGAGCCTCCATAGCACACAAATCAGGTAATTGCGGATATATCTCAACAACTGACATGAAAGATTAGGCCTATGGCTCCACTTTGTGACCTGTCTGGCCTGTAATGAGTGAGAGATGAGGCAGATAATGGCTGAGAGAGAGGCGGCGGGTCAGGGGATCGGTTTGTTTACGCTTTCATGATTTGAATTATTTGGTTTTTATAAGTATGTGCAGGTGTTAGTTCACTGATATGTTGTCCTGGAGGCTACCAACGTTAGGTTATGACATGGCACCACCGTGAAATGATGAGTTACACCAATATATTACTTACGTTAGCCAAAGACTGCTCGGCGGCGGCTGTCCGTGTCACAACAGGCACCCACACTCCACTGTCAACTTTGTGTCCTCAACCATGTTTAAATAGTTAACCTCTGATTACTGAGAGACTACACACACAATATTCTCTTCGCTACTATAGATATCACTATTATCGGTATCTTCATCTCCAACACTCCCGTCCCGGTAAGGTGTTAGTACCATTAACGTCTCGGTACGCTCCTACTACTACTGTTGTTCGTTGATTAAGATTTTTTTTTCTACTAGGTTTTTTGCCATGTGGCTGAGAACAATATGTTCCTTGATTTTACAACAGCATGTTAGTACTATTGGCCCGTGGTTGGAAAGGTACGTTATATATTTTTCTCCTTTCTTATATATGGCAACTACTCAACTATAGTTACTCTAGCATTGAGCCAGTCCCCCAGGAAGTCTTCCGGTGATTTGATTTGATTTGATAAGTTTATTGTTGAAAAAAAAAGTACAACAAAGGAGATGGGAAGAGCCTGCCACCCATCTCCCAAACAAATGTTCATAGAGAAAAAATGTATTGCCGCCCCTCACTCCCGGCTGGACCCAGGCCAATACCTGGCTCCAGGCCCGAGGATGTGGGGGTGACTGTGTGTGTGTGTGTGTGTGTGTGTGTGTGTTGCCTTATCTTTCGTTATGAGGGAGTCCACCAGCTGGAACCACTGACACCCAGCTCCCAGCTGGAGGGTGTTGGAGGGGAAGGTGGCTGTGTGTGTGTGTGTGTGTGTCATTTTCTTTCATGGTACTTAGTGTGTGTGTGTGTGTGTGTGTGTGTAATTCACTATGGTCGCCCGGTAGTCACCCAGCCAGCCTTCCCCATTACGGAGCAAGCTCAGAGCTCATAGAGCGATCTTCGGATAGGACTGAGACTGTGTGTGTTGCTGTTTGTTTGTTTGTTTGATCTGCTGCAGGCTCTGACGAGACAGCCAGACGTTACCCTACGGAACGAGCTCAGAGCTCATTATTTCCGATCTTCGGATAGGCCTGAGACCAGGCACACACCACACACCGGGACAACAAGGTCACAACTCCTCGATTTACATCCCGTACCTACTCACTGCTAGGTGAACAGAGGCTACACGTGAAAGGAGACACACCCAAATATCTCCACCCGGCCGGGGAATCGAACCTCTGGCTTGTGAAGCCAGCGCTCTAACCACTGAGCTACCGGGCGTGTGTGTGTGTGTGTGTGTGTTGCCTTATCTTTCGTTATGAGGGAGCCCACCTGCTGGAACCACTGACACCCAGCTCCCAGCTGGAGGGTGTTGGAGGGGGAGGTGTGTGTGTGTGTGTGTGTCCATTTCTTTCATGGTACTTAGCGTGTGTGTGTGTGTGTGTGATTCACTATGGTCGCCCGGTAGTCACCCAGCCAGCCTTCCCCATTACGGAACAAGCTCAGAGCACATAGACAGATCTTCGGATAGGACTCAGACTGTGTGTGTGTGTGTGTGTGTGTCGTTATTTCACCGTTCTGTATACGTTTCATCTCTGGCGTCCCTCTTTATTATCCTAGTCTGTCAACACAAACTGCAAGTAATAGCGTATAGCGAAATGTGTCCTATTCTTAGCGCTTATTGAGCAAGGGGAAGCTATGATATGTAGGAAACACATAGCCCGGAGCAAAGCAAGGTGCCTCTATCGCCTCGCCTCGCCCCGCCGTGTTAACCCCTGCAGTAACATGACGTGTTTTCATATTTATTCTGGCTATTACTCAATGATTTTATACAGCTTCACAAACTTATGTGGGGATTAAAATAGTGAAAACTGGCCAGTAATCTCTGACACCGTAGACCCTTCTTATTGTAAGCAAAATCATCTAATCACACACAAACTATCGTAAAAATGCCACTTAAGGGATTAGACTCGACTCACTCAGACGCCCATAACTGAGTGCATGGCGGTAATTCAGTGCTGGATATCTTAATAACAACAGTGCCCACAGAGATAGATTGAGAGTTTATGTTTTCACCCGACATGTTAAAACTTTCCATCGTCGTTCGTGGAGTGGCTGGCGAGACCAAATCAAGGTTCCTCGCAACCCGCCACCCGTCCCGGCCACGGATCCGCCGTGTGGTGCCGACACATTATTCATTCTTAGAGCGGTAGGAAGCAGCACAGAGGCTAAACGGTACAAACGTCAAGCGGTACCGGAAATGATGCCGGCACATTCAGTCGTACGAGTACAGACGCGTCTCGCCGAGCTACCGAGACAGCGCTGACGCGCCAGGGCAGCCAGTCGGTACCAGTGTGGAGCGGTACCGAGAGTGAGAATGACTCAATGTTACCGTCTTACCCATCACCGCTCGCCTTGAGCCACCTCCACACTGTATACAATTTGCTCAGTACCGTTTCGGCTATTTACCGGTACGGAAATTTTTTTACCGGTACAGTACCGTTAAGGCTGGTACTTGCCCACCACTAATGAACTGGCCACATCCAGATTTGTTGCCATCCACTGAACCATCACAGTAAACATGTACAGCCTGCACCCTTGAGTAGTTGGACAATTTATGCATAAAAAGATCTTTAAGTTCATGTGGGAACCAGTTATATTTAGAAGCAGCAAGTTTTTCTATATCTACACTGACTTTGTGAGGTCTCCAAGAGGGGGAACCAGAGGTGGTAACAACATTGAGGTAGGAGTCAAGGACATCAAATTTGGTTAGTGATGTTAAAAGCTGTCTCAAGTAAGAGTTAGCAGGGGCCCTGGGGTTAGCATGAAGGTGGGCAAGGGAACACAAGGGTTGGCTGGCACCATTACATGCCATCCGACACAGTGCACGGCAGGTGATTTCCTGTATTCGACAAACAATGGTGGGGAGGTCCAATTCTGCTCGGAGAACTTCAAGCTTTGCAGTCTTGGGGCAGCCTAAGATTACTCTCATGCTCTCATTCTGAATGTACTCAAGGGGTTTCAGCTGTGTTGGACTATACCGAAACAAGACTGGAGCAGCATAGTCTATTAAAGCCCTGATAACAGAAATGTAGAACATCCTAAGCACTGGGATACCCACACCATAGCCCCTGTGAGCTAGCACTCGTAGGGGAGCAAGCCGTAACAAACATTGATTGCGAACATAGGTAATACAGTGAGAATCCTTAGTAAAACCGAGTTGAGCTCCCAAGTATTTATAGCACTGCACACGACTGATTTTTATGGAATTTATGCTTGGTGGTCTGCAAACTCTGGGAGTTGCTTGAAATTTAGTTTTAGTTTCATTGATGACAAGGCCCATGTCAGTACACAGGGACTCAAGATGGCTTAAGGCCGAGGTAAGGGTCCGAGGAGCATTACACTGTAGCAAGATGTCGTCAGCATAGACAATTACCTCTGTGCCCTGGGGAAAAGGATATCTGGCAATTTTATCCATAAGTATATTGAAAAGCATGGGGCTGAGTACACCCCTGCGGTGTACCCAAGTCAAAATTCCTTCAGCAGAGACTGCCCCCTGGAGCCACACCTTTGCCTTCCTGTCACACAAATAATCCCAAATCCACCCCAATAACTTTCCTTTAACACCCTTCAACATGAGTTCCTCAAGAATGACATCCCTGTTGGCCTTGTCAAAGGCACCCTTGAGATCAATAAAGGCACGACAGTTAACATTGGCATTACTGAGGCACTTAATAAAACAGTCACTGGTAGAGCGGCCCTTCATAAAACCATGCAAGTTTTGCGACAGAAGATCCCCCACTTTATAAAGTAACCGTCTTAATATGACTCTCCATCATCTTACAAAGACAACTAATTAAAGAAATAGGCCTGAAAGAACCATCACCCTTTGGAATAGGAATGATAACAGCAGTTTTCCATGAGGGAGGCAGACATCCTGAGGCATAAGACATGTTAAAAAGATCTAATATAGGATTTTCTGGCAAAACTAGCAATGCATTAAGTATATCATATGTAAGGCCATCCTGACCAAGTGCTGTGGACTGGCCCTGCTTTACTGCACAAAGGAGTTCATCGTGAGAAATTGGTACACAAGTATCATCAAGATGTAAGACTGGTGCATAAATTAGTCAGAATTGGTCTACATTCATCAGCATCCTTCTTCAACATCCTTAATTGCTGTTTTTTCATCTGTCATTTGAATTATTTATTTTGAGTTTCTGTCGTTATTCCACTACTCCATTTTTGCTAATGGCTAGATAATGATGGAAAGATATGGTGATGAACCTATGTTTGAGGGAATGGAAGTTGGATTTTCTCGCGTGAATACAGATAAAAAGTGCTTGTTAAGTACATCTGCTTTCTGTTGGTCATGACATAGCTTTTCATCATCTGTAAACTGTCACAAATCACTTCATTCACATATTCATTTTAAGCCTTCTACATCTTAGTGGAATTACAGACACAAGCTATTCAACGTTCCCTCTAATATCCCTTCTTTCCTAATCTCTCTCAGCTTTCAGAGAGAGAGAGAGAGAGAAAGTCCCAGGAGTTAGACGAACAGTGCGTGGCACATCGTTGTCAAGTTGTCAACGTCAACAGAAGAGCACCACTGAAAGAAGGCGGGACAGCATAGCTCGTCGAGGGTCTCCAGGTGGATTAAGGCTGCGGATCATTGAGTTACAAATATAGTGAGACTCAACTGATTGCAGATATTGTCTGGGTAAGTTGTCTGTAAGTCATGGGCACTTATAACGCAATTGCATGTGTAGTTAATATATAGGAGTGTGGTGTTTTCCGATGTCGCAGTAATCTGTATAGAGAAACTAGCCGTGTTGATATGATATGTACCGTAGATAACTTCACCCTCTTCTCCCAAGGATGATACATGTCAAATAGAATTAAGTTTGCAAAATATCATACAATATATATCTTGCATATATTTATTAAAAAAAAAAAAAAAAAAGTAAACATTTACAAATCCCTCGTATCATCGTACGCTACTGACAATTACCAGTAGTTCCGATTTAGTATATGTATCGCCGAAACAAGTACAGGGCCAATAGTATATATCAACTAAAACAATATAAAATTGCCCGTTAGCATCATGCCTATGTAACACTTCTTGTTTGGTTAGGTTTAATTAAGTTCAGATTTGTTCTCCTGATGTTATGTTTACCGCCTGATATTTTCATGCTTTATTCTTCTATGAATGATACACTCAACCAGTCATTTATAAACATGTATGAGTAGTGCTGCCTGTTTAACCTGATTGGAGTATCTGTCTTAAACTCTTGGGCCTGTCCCTTTCTTGTCCAGTCTGGCTGAACTTTGGGTGGCAAGGCCCACCAGGTGAGTTGACCAGGTCAGTAGGGTATTAGTTGCCAAAGTAAGATCAAGAAGATGACTGCCAACACAACAAGAACAGCAAGGGTATGCACCTTTTATATTTACCAACCTTTTATAACTTTTCAGAAGTTAATATATATTGCATGATATTCAGTATCTATAATTTCATCAGACATGTAAGTATTAATCTCAGAAGAGGCTAAGGTTATCTCCATATTCCCCCTATTCCAAACTGTCTGAATGTTATGTGACAGTCAATAGTCTTTCCATTCACTTAGAAAATCTAGATGTCCTTCACAGCAACTCATGTATGGGTGCTGTTGCCATTTGTATATGATGACGACACCATTGGTATGTACTTATATAAGGTGGTGACTTGGTAGCTGGCTGGAGACTTGTCGAAGGCAGTGTGGCTAGTGTATGCGGTGGTCACAAATCACAGGTATACATTACACAAACACTTCAAATTTTTCTTGATGTACATTGAGTTTGATTGATAGTACAGCATTAGCAACATACGATAGCTAAAATAGTTTGTGGTGTGGTAGTAAGAAGTGCTCATGACTGAGTGAATCTATGCATGAAAGTGTGAGCTGATGAGAAGTGCTGGCCTGAGAATGAAGGTGGTGGTGAGAGTATTTTTAGAATACTGTACATATGAAGAATTGACAGAGAGAGAGAGAGAGAGAGACACGTGTGATATTTTATATGATGAAGAAAGAATTAAATGATGACAGGTACACTCCTCCATTTAGTGTTTTATATACACAGATCAAAGAAGAAATAAGAGAGATGGAAGAGAGAAGATAAAATCCTCTTAGCATTATCTAGAGTCTGAGTGTAGAGAATGTTGGGGAAGTTAATGCTGCTTTCAACAATTAGCAATCCTAAATGACCACTCAGTGGAACTCCCAGATGTATGCATGTATATTGATATGTAAAATAAAATGTACAGGGATAAGGTCACTGGTGAGAAAACTTGAAATAGTGTGATAGATAATGATAAAGATTTGCATGACATCAATTTTAAAGATAGACTCTCTTAACCACACAAACAGAAAGGTCATCACTTAAAGAACACAATAACCACAGGATATGATTCTCAAGGAGCCATGGACTTAAAAATGGTGATGGTACAACCCAGCAACTGGTGCTGGCAATTCTGTAAACTATACTCAGCTCAATGTAAAATGGTCACTTGAGTATGACCCTTGGTTTCACCAGGTTTCCCTCACTATTGTCACATCTCTATAGCTAGCTGTCTTTCTCTAACCCTGCTCCACCTTTCTCTCTCTCTCTCTCTCTCTCTCTCTCTCTCTCTCTCTCTCTCTCTCTCTCTCTTTTCTACAGTGGCAAGATTTTATGTAATTTCCTTAAGTGTTTAGATTGCATGTGGCAGCATCTCTTTCAGTATATTAAATATAATCCTTCCTTTTTCTTTTACAGGAACAACACAAGAATGATATCTGAGGTGGTATTGGTGTCAGTGATATATTGGATGTTTGGCTTGATGGTCGTGTTCCCCCCATGTGCAGCAGTAGCGGCAGGACTCACCATAGATGGACTGCTGGATCAATATTTGGGAAGCGAGTCCATCACCTTCATCCAGTACCACATGCGCAGAACAGCTGTAACCTGTATTCTCCATTCCCTACTGCTGCCTGGTGAGTCGTCTTATAGGATAACTTGTACAGATGATACTACTTCACTCTATATTCAGTGGGTTAAAGAACACAAACCCCCATAACCCTTCCATTATGATGTGCAACAATTCACAGAAGTAAAGTTAGCATATGAATTAGAGATTGACCAATATGGTTTTTTCAGGGCTGATACCGTTATTAATAGTCAAGGAGGCCGATAGCCAACATTCATTTGCAGTATATATATATATATATATATATATATATATATATATATATATATATATATATATATATATATATATATATATATAAACATGTTTTATTTTGCCTTATAAGTTTATTAACATGAGAGAATAGAGGGAAAGAATAGGAGGTGGGGGTGGAGGGGAGAATGGGAGAAATCTTCATAAGTTACTCCTGAAAGCGTTTTCTATGAAACTGCTCGCTATCAACAGATGGTAGGACCACTGCTGTCCTCCAAACTCACCCACACCACAACTTCTTCCTTGTATGTTCCTTGTTCTCCACTGTGTGTGTAAACACTGTGCATGCACAGCTTTCACTTGCTGATTGGCTGTTACTGTGGCTCTGCTTGTAACCAATCAGATGGTGCTGTGGGTGGGACAATGCTGGAGATAGAGTAGTGACAGCAGATGGAGCGGTGTGGCTGCATCAGAGCCAAAATAACCCAGTTTAAATTTATCTCTTATCGGCCATCAAATTTAAAAAGGCCAATGCCGATGTGTCAAAATGCTTACTATCGGCATTGATAATCGGCCCGGCCGATAATCAGTCGATCCCCAATATGAATATCTTTACAAGTACTATCTACAAGAAGGAAAGAAGAGGTTAATAGAATAGATTTTTCAATTTCTAGGCAGTGCAATTGTCATGTGGGGGGGAATGAAAAATAAAAATAGATAAATAAATAAAAAAAAAACCTACCATGAATAAAGGAAAGATTATGCAAGAACCTTTAAATTTATTTTGACACAAATGGTAGCAAAACTGCCGTTATCAGGCACTGGTTTTCAATTTAATTTTGACTGATGAACATGAACTACAAATCCACAAAACTTTGCCATGAATTGATAAAATTATATTAAATGAATTTCTCTCTCCTATAAATCACATCTGTTCGTTACAGTCCAGCCCACCGGAGAGAGAGAATACACACACTCACCTGAAAATAAGTACACAAAGGAAAAGAATTACAAAATATAATCACTACACAGCCTAGCATAGTGCGGCGGCGATACACACGGCTTTCACAGCTCATGGAAAGAAACACTGAAAACAATTACACGTCTTTGACGCCGCATGTATCATTAACAGAGAAAAGTGTACCACATGGTCACTTCCTCGAACACACATACTTAACTTGGGTCTAGTTACAGCAGGAGAAGAAATGGTGGGGACGGACGTACCATGGTGGGTGACGATCCTCCCCCTTCGCTTCACCTTACACTGCCGCCCAATTGATAATCTCGCTTTCCTCTATTCCTACATAATAATTCCTTAACAAACTAACATGCACACATGGACGCGCTGAGAGAGAGCAGTTGTCTTTGTTCGGCTGAAGAATGGGGGGAGACTGGGCCCGTGGGAACTTCCGTCCAACGGCTCTCCCAAGGCTTTGAAAATTGTTAGCAGACATCACAATAGGATTGGTGCAGAATAATTACAGAATTTTATTGACATTGCTAAAGAAATTAAGTAACTGAAAGACACTTTCCTGAACAGTTATGTTCTCCCTCTACTTCAGAGTGAAAAATTCATTAAAGTTCTGATTACAAAGCAAGTAAGTTTACGGTATTTTAATTGATGAGCTGGCTACTCTCTCGCCCTCTGAGACGCATCTGGTATACACATGTGTATGTATGTATACATGCGACCACGTTTGTCGCCACGCTTACAACTATGATTCTTAATTTCTAAAAAAAAATGAATATTATTATCCCCGGCACTACACAATGTCTGGAGCTGGCTGTGGAACAAGGAAAGATATCTCAGAGGTGAGTGAGGAGAGATATGTTAGATAGCAGTGAGAGTTAATGGCAAATTTTTGGGAATGTCATTCCTTTTGAAAAAAAATTTATTGCTCATAAACTCATAAATGTTCTCTTGCTGAAATTGGATGATTTTTATATGCCCTCATGGTATTTGATTTAATTTTTGTTAAATTTCTTTAGAACTGTTACATCTCTTTATTTTATTTATATTTTATCAAAATTCTCATTCTTCTCATCTGGTTTAGGGGAACTAACTTCTAGATATAGTAGCTGTGCAAAAAAGGCATAGTAACAGTATTAATTTGTTTGCATGTGTTTTTATTCTACAAATTTTTATTTTACTATGAATTTATTGAAGTTGGACAAATGTACATGGATTATTTTGCTGTATTCAGTTGAATTCCATGTATATGTATGTGTGTGTGTGTGTGTGTGTCCACAAATATGCATATGCAAAGATTTATGTACATATATGATTGCAGACACAGGTGTTTGCTCCCATATTATACTATTATACATAACATTTCCAGGATATGTGGTGACTTTAATGATGAGCAAGCCATGGATTTGTGACTTCCTTGATGTTCACTACCACTCCCAAGCCTCCACCCTTCTCCTTCTGGCATCTCTTCTCCCAAGTGCTGTTGTTGGCTGGATTGTGTCTAACTGGTGGGCCAGTGGTTGGCATAAGCATCCTCTGGCTGTCAGTCTTGCTGTCTATGCCCCAAACAATTCTCCAGATGCATGGAAGTTTGTGGCAGCTGATATCAACACAGAGTACAGGAGGTGAGTGTTACTTTCAAAACAGACTTTGTGTAATGGGGAAATGTGGAGCAGGGAATAAAACATATCAATAAGAAATAAACACTAAGCAGAAAATAAACAGGTACAATGAAGTAATATACAGTGGACCTTCGGACTTCAAACATCCTGGTCCTCAAACACTTCAGACTTTGAACAAAAAGTTCAATAAATTTTACTTCTTGAGATTGAACAAAATTTGGACTTTGAAAAACCCTAAGGCGACTGAATCTAGGCAAATCCGAATGACACTGGCACCGTTAGCAGGAGATAAACATCAGTTCCCTGTTTGTTTTGGTTGCACATTGTTGCCTTGCTCAGATTCCTAGCTGGGATCATGACATTTGACCTGTTTTTCATTTGACTAGAGTCACTTAACTAGGTAGGGTCACTGATCTCATAACTTACAAAAATATGTTTTGATTGACCACTGTAGTGACAAGGTGTAACCAAAAGGTTTTCATCAAGTTGTATTGAGGTATAGCCTCAAATGCAAAGATTACCCAGAAATAGCCATCTGTATTAGTACGTACATGATGCCAAGCTTGCCTTGGCTGGTAAGTCAATCCAGCCCCTCCATGAAGGTAAGGTGTTTTCTTAGGTATTATCAATAACACAGAGTAATTTTGACCAGAGTGGCACCCTACATAACACCATCTACATACCATCATCTGTGTGTGCTATGAAGCTTGCCACCAAAAGGTAAATCTGTAATACTGATTTTAGTTCAAATCTTATTTACTTAGGTAGGAATCTTGGATCTTGGAAAGGATTAAAATTATTTACGTTGTTTCCTATGAGGAAAACAGTTTGAGATCTTGAACAGTTTGGACATTGAACAACCTTCTGGAATGAGTTATGTTCGAGATCCAAGAGTCCACTGTATATGCTAGGTATGATAAAATATCTTCAGAATTATTGAAAATTTAATGACAGATAGAGCAACAGGTATTTTAGTTATCCTGTAAGTTTTTTTTATAAATCTCTCTGGTTTCATACTTAACCTTCTGCTCTTTTCATTCCTACCAGAGTGGATAAATTTACCAGTGGTGTATCAAGTGCATACAGAGTGGTGGCCACAGACAGCTGGCTGATGAAGGTGACAACTTATCGAGTACAGTTGATTAATTTGAGGGATGCTGTGCTCTCCTTGGAGGGAAGCCATGTCACTCAGGGCCCAGTACATGCAGCACCCATACCTGCACAGCAGCTGAGCATCAATGTTATGTCTGTCAGGGAGGGAGTACCTGCTTTTTGCATCAGGTGTGGAGGAGAGTTGTTTTAATTGGTTTGTAATACTTTTGCTGTTTTTTTCTTTTCTTTATTTAGCTTTTTTGTTTTTATGAGTAGAGGTTTTATTCTCTAGGTAGTTGGATTTTTTTTTTTATCTATGTGGGGTGGGGGATAGTTTACTTAAAAATGGCTCATCAAATAGGTACTAGTTGACTACTCAAGATATTGTGCTAATTGTTAATGTGCTACATGTCTGTCTTGTGGTTTAGAAAAGAGCTTGGAGGTGACAAGGTGTGAGTCTGAGTCTGCCTCCAGAGGACTGACACACTAGGGAAGTCAGTAGAGGTGTGAATGGTGGAGGATCATTCATATAGTGATATCAATCTGTGTGCATAAATTGAGTATGATATGTGTATAGTGCTATAGTTTCTATTTTTTCTCAAATTCATGCTTAGTGAATAGAAGTTCTGCTGCACTGATCCTTTATTTATTTATCCAGCACCTGATTTTCACTAACTCAGTATGTTTGTATTTTAGCATAATAGATCTAATTAAATTTGTTTTCTTAACCCAACAAGACTCGGTTCTATGGAGTTTGGTGAGCTCGAGCTTAAAGCAGTCAATCCAGTTGTCAATGCTCGCCAGATTGTTGTCCAGCAGAGCCTTTCTGATCTCTTTCTGGAAACATTCACCAAGACCATCCGCCTCAACCCCACAGCCACACCACCCAATGTGAGCCTCATGCACATACATGTCTTGCCCTGAGTGTATTTGTGTGTGTGTGTGTGTGTGTATTTTGGTCTCAGTCTAGTAATATTGTATCTAGATATATTTTTACATATCTACTTCATCTTCACTTGTAGTTTGACATCATGTATAGGAAACTTACTTGTTTGCCTATACCATTCATATAATAATACTAATTCTCTCTCTCTCTCTCTCTCTCTCTCTCTCTCTCTCTCTCTCTCTCTCTCTCTCTCTCTCTCTCTCTCTCTCTCTCTCTCTCAGAAGGAGAGGAATCTCTGCTTTGGTTGTCAGCAAATCCCCGCAAATGTAAGCTTGGACCGACGCTGTAATGCCGCAGGAGAAAGTACCAGCTGTCAGGAATGCCGCTGTCGACCTATGTGGTGTGTGTCCTGCCTTGGTAAATGGTGAGTGCCTGTGTGTGTGTGTGTGTGTGTGTGTGTGTGTGTGTGTGTGTGTGTTTGTTTGTTTGATCTGCTGCAGTCTCTGACGAGACAGCCAGACGTTACCCTATCTCCACCCGGCCGGGAATCGGAACGAGCTCAGAGCTCATTATTTCCGATCTTCGGATAGGCCTGAGACCAGGCACACACCACACACCGGGACAACAAGGTCACAACTCCTCGATTTACATCCCGTACCTACTCACTGCTAGGTGAACAGAGGCTACACGTGAAAGGAGAGACACCCAAATATCTCCACCCGGCCGGGGAATCGAACCCCGGTCCTCTGGCTTGTGAAGCCAGCGCTCTAACTACTGAGCTACCGTGTGTGTGTGTGTGTGTGTGTGTGTGTGTGTGTGTGTGTGTGTGTGTCACCTATGCTCATCTGGTTACCCAGCCAGCTCAGAGCTCTTACTAACTGATCTTTGAGCAGGACTGAGAACACTTACATGGCAGGAACTATTGACTGCCATCTTTGTACTACTAGCTGAGCATTGCTAACTACAGAGTAATATGTCTCCTAACAAGATTTTATATATATATATATATATATATATATATATATATATATATATATATATATATATATATATATATATATATATATATATATATATATATATATATATATATATATATATATATATATATATATATATATATATATATATATATATATATATACTATTGAAGATTTTTGCATCCTAACCATCAATTTTTTTGTGGTCTTACTCCATATTACACTTGTAAGTAAAGAATTAATTACTCCAGTTGCATTGCCATGATGTAAGGAAGCAGAAATTGTCCAAGGGAAGAGTGCTAGTGACACCTTTCTTTCTAGGGAGGTTAGCCCTTCTTAGCCTTTTGAGGTGCATATGATTATGAAAATAGTAATTATAGTAATAATAATGTGCCAGAGGAAATTATTGACAGAAATAGGAATAGGAGAGCAATGTGATAGGAAAGAGAAACTAAAAGGACAGTAGAGGAGATGTAAAGTGTAAGCTTGAAGAGAGAGAAAATAAGAGTTCTTGTATGTAGTAGGTAGGTGATGGAAGGTGAATGGAGAAAGGCTATTTTGATATATATATATATATATATATATATATATATATATATATATATATATATATATATATATATATATATATATATATATATATATATATATATATATATATATATATATATATATATATATATATATATATATATATATATGATGAGACATTAGAGGAAACAGTATTGTTTAGACCACAAGTCCCATTGAGAACTTTAGTCAAATGATTGTTGATTAGTATATATTTACATATACAACTGTGCACATGTGTTAACACATTCCAGTTGAAACTCATGATTGGAGTGTATTTACTCTTTATATTATGATGCTTCTGTTGTATTAGGCTTTATTTGAGCAACTTTCTAAATGCAATTACAAAATCATTGACAGTGAGTAATATCCATGAAAGAAACTTGTGCATGTTGTTAGACAGTAGCAGTACTTATAGGATTTGGATATGTAGAGTTAAGAAAATATCTGAATGCCTTTCATTTACCTCAAATAAATAAATCAGTGCACATATCACATACACAGGTTTGCCTCTCGTCAAGATCAGAACCACCCTGAGTCATGGCTGGCTTCCCGTGCTCCCTGCCCAACCTGCCGCTCCACTTTCTGCCTGTTGGATGTCTCTCTCATAGCGTAGCACAAACTGTCCTCCCCTGTAATTCGCCACACATCCCTGTTCATTCTTTAGTATCGTTATGCTAGTATCTTCCTCATGTTCTTCTCTCTCATCCTGCATCATTAGGCTTATCCCTATTTAACTCCTTCTGCACAAAATTTTACTTATAGTACATGACAGCTCATCAGTCTTATACCACAAAGAAACATGAGTGTTTTTATAAACCAAAGTATGTACTGTATGTCTAGATATATTGGTCAGTTGATGAATGAAAAGATACTTCATGTAGTGCTAATACAGGCAACCTCGCTTAACGAACGGGTTGCGTTCCTAAAACACTGTTCGTTAAGTAAATTTTTGTTAAGTGAACCAATTATAACAAGTTTGACCCCTGACTTGAACTTCCATTGAGAGTAAACAAAGCGAGAGTGCATCATAGTACAGTGAAAGATTTAATGAAAGTAAAAATTAAAAAGTTAAACATTTAGGCAGTTTAATTTAAGTCATTATAATGTACACTAATGTATGTATGTATGTACGTAACTTCATAATGTTGATAATCTTAAATTTATGAAGGGAGGGAGAGTGGAGCGGGAAAGACACTAACCGGCAACCTGTGGAATGTAAACAAAGGGCACATCATTGTACCGCATACAAAACTTATGTACCACATTTCCACAAGGCTTTCATTTTATCCATTGCAGTTTCACGGGTTCAGGTGGTTCTTTTAGCTTGCAAGGAAGATACGGTCTCACCAGCCTTCTTAATAGAGTCTGCTGACTTGAAAATAGTAGAGATGGAGTCAAGATGGTGGCGAGCAATGCTATTAGTTTTCTGGCCTCTCTCGTGTCTGTGAATAATATCCAGCCTCACTTTGAGAATAAGAGACTTCCTGGTCTTCATAGCAACGCTAGGCGACATTGCATGGTGTTTTGGTGACATGTTGAGCTAGGGAAGACGAGCTGCTGCTGACGCTGTTATTGTTTTGAACTAGGGGGAGTGAGTGGTGCATGTTTTGTCCACGAGAGGCGCTGGTGTATTCAAAAGCCTGTCGACTTGCATGATATGGCGGGGCTCTCAAACTTGGAAAAAATTACCTGGATAAAACTTCATTGAAGCGAGTTTGGTGTTCGTTAAATGAGCAGATGGTAGTAAAAGGAAGCGTTCGTTGTCGCGAAATTTCGATGTGTGAACCTTCGTTAAGTGGGAGTTGCCTGTATATTTTCAGTTATGAAACTATAGAGTATTTTTAACATCCAATATATGTAGTGCCTTTGATTAGAGATAAATTGATTTTTTATTGAATAACAAAACACACACACACACACACACACACTTACATTTGGGATTCATGAGTATTTCAGCCCACGATCAATGCACATCACCAAGAACTGATGATTGCAGGGTTGAAAAATATAAGAGCTGGACAAAGTTTTGAAGCATAAAATATCCCAAATTATGTACACACATATATACAAACTTTTACAAAGTTTAGTTTTCCACATAGAATGGTGGATATCTGGAATGGCTTGAGTGGAGAGATTGTAACAGCAGAAAATGAGAATGTATTTAAGGAAAAGTTGGATAACAGTTGGTATGGAGACAGGTTACTATGACTCTGCTCAAACCCTGTTATATACAACTATAGGTAAGTACAAAGCAAATACCCCACACACACACACACACACACACATCATTTACACAGTTTGATGGAGATAATTATGCTCTCATAATTTATCTCATAATTTATCTTGAGGCAGAATCTGAAGTGGAATGTGAATATTATAATTACATTGTGTTATTCATTCACTTAGGTAATATAAGTTATGAGTTAGTAGTCTTTCAGTTGGCATACATGACAGAGACAAGAATAGTTGATCTTACAATGTATTAATTTTTTTATTTTGTAAGAAAAGAATATTATCATTATTATCATCATCTTTGTCTTCATATCTTTTCCTCATTTTTTTCCTCTTAATATTATAGAATTAATTTATATTATCTTAAGATCATGTGATAAAGTTATTATATAAACTTTAGTAAATGCAAAAGCTACATATTTGTATTTGTTTCTTAATCCGAACAGCATCAGCCAATATTGATGTTGAGCACCATCTAGTAACTCTACCTATTTCATTCTTTCCTTCTTTGACTACTATTTTTCTTTAATTCTGACTATTTTTTCTTTCCTTTGATAAGTTTGTTTTCTATTTTATAAGATCAAGAGAAAACACATGCCTTGTGAAAGATGGTATCATGATACCAAGGTTGCCAGATTTTTTATTGTCATATTAGAAATAGAGATGTACCGATGCATCGGTATCGGAATTGGCGGTATCGGCCCATTTTTTGGGTATCTGTATCTGTATCGGTATCGGCTTATTTTATGCCGATACTTCCGATACCTAAAAGGAATTTACTATTTAGTGATATATTCGATATAAGATATTGATGATACCAAATTAATATAATACGGCGTATTAAGTTTCCGTGGTGATTACCTTATGTCATAGAATACTGTTTTCTGTGGTAATAAGCCACAACCTCTAAATTGGACGTGTATAGGCTGAACTCTGGCATCCTGTCACACGGTCAGTCATGAGTCACCACGCATTTTCACTCTCAGTCAGTCAGACGCTGCTCCTCCACCCACACAAAGTTCACACAAGTGAAAAGCTTATGTTTTTTAACTATAATCTAAGAATTTCAAACTTCAGATATTGAGAATCCAACAAAATTATTTGGTATATATATATATATAGTTAGGCATTTTGCATTATTGTAAATAACAGCATATTCTTATTATATTTATAATTAACAGTGCTAGTGCTAGCCTTTTCCAAGATATCTACTGGAATAAGTGGAAGCTCGAATTATATATGTATATTAATTTTAATGCAAGTTTAATTTTTGAGTTACTTGTGTTAACCTAAGGATGTAAAAATTCCATAACTAAGAAAGTAACGATTCTGTTTTGTAATCATGTGCATTGTGTATAATTTGTTGCATATTAATTATGTGTGTGTGTGTGTGTGTGTGTGTATTTACCTAATTGTATTTACCTAATTGTAACATACGGGAAAAGAGCTATGCTCGTACTGTCCCGTCTCCATATCTACTAATGTCCAGCTTTTTCTTAAAATCATGAATATTCCTTGCGTTGACCACTTCCATGTCTAAACTATTCCATGCTTCCACCCTTCTATGAGGGAAGCTATATTTTTTCACATCTCTCCTATAAGTGGCCATTTTTAGTTTTTTTCCCATGCCCTCTCGACATTCTTTCATTCCACATACACAGATCTTCCCTATCCATTTTTTCCATGCCAATCATCACTCTGTATATTGCTATCAGGTCTCCCCTTTCTCCTCTGTTTTCCAGGGTCGGAAGTTGCATTCTGTTCAGTCTGTCTTCATAAGTCAAATCTCTTAAGTCAGGCACCATTTTTGTTGCAGTCCTCTGTACTTTCTCTAGTTTCCTTATGTGTTTCTTTAAGTGTGTGTGTGTGTGTGTTTGTGTGTGTGTGTGTGTGGGGTGAGTAGGTGTGGGTGACCATTAGCTTCCATGATTAGTAGACATATGCACATCCAGGAGGTGGTTCATTTGTTCGGTTTTTTAACAACTAACTTAAAAATCACTTGTACACATGCTGGAGATAACCCATAAGTTACCCCTGAATAATGTAAGGAATCCTCTATATTTACCTGTCTTTTTTTCTCCCCTTGCTCATAACTTTTGGTCATGCAGTGTGTAGGATACTTGGTGATATGTCTGCCCTTTTATGTATTAATGTTACAAGTATGTGATATGAAAGCCTACATTTGTAAAGATAAAGTTATCTGAATATAAATTGCAATACATATTTTTGTAAATTAATGTTTCTTTATTATCACTGATTACAGTATATATAGCATTCAGCATAGACAAGTTACTGCTGCTTTTGTGAGATGTCTTTTAGGAATGAGTAGATGGATGGTACTTACAATGAATGAGTGATGCTACAGGAAAAAAGGTGAGAAACTTTTTTTGATTTCACATCTTTTATCTTTCATTCTTAAAAAATCTATATGTATCCATTTAGGAGGTATATTACATTTCAATTATTACAGTTTTCTTTTTTATTATTTTATATTCATGTTATGTACACTACATACACAACATTCTCAAGTTTTTCAGCATTACATTTTTTCCACAGTATTCTGTTATCCTTCCAATGACATTCATTCACATTATCCTATAATCTGCACTACATCAGAATTGCAAAACCTTCCTCCATCGTAGCATTCTATGTCTGCAGAGCTCCAAATATGCATTCCTTTTCATTATTTTCATCCTGCTTCACATCCAGTTAAGTTTTTGTCAAAATCAATCTTCCTCTCAGACAATCTTCAGCAACTGACACATTTACACTAAAGAATAACTATTAAATTCAATCATATTTGACACTTAGTGCCTACATCACAGTGGAGAAATGGTTATGATTAAAAGGAACTGAATTACTATTTTTTCATATGGGAGCTTCAGTGGTATATTTGAATTTCAGTTTTTAACCCTTAACCATCAGAAGTATTCTAAAGTGAAGAAATCATTTCCAAGCAAGCATGTGTGTTTGTGTTCAAAGGCATAGGTGAGTATTTGGGTATTTTTGTATTTTTATCTTACTTCTATAATTTCTTAAAGGAACATTTTATAATATAGATGATGATATATGACACAAAAAGCAAAGAATCGGATCGGTTATTTGTAAAATATGCTTCCAATTCAACAATTTTTTTCTCATTATATAATATTAGGTGCTTCCTGAGATGTACATGTATTCCCTACTATACAATTTACCATTATACAATATTTCACTTATGAAGGCCTCAGAACCATAGGGGCTCAAGCACCGCCTCCCCGATTTTCAAGGTATATATATCTTCGGAATTGGCAACTCTTCTTCTGTCTGGCTATGTTGTTTGCCACAGTTTTTGACTTCAATAAGGTTGAAAGTCTTGTAGAAGCCAGTGAACTCACAACCACTTGATTTGGGAAGCACGTGTTATGCTTGGTGGTTGAGCCAAGTGACGCTTCAATTTAAAACCAGACAGGCATAAAGTCAGCGAGAGTCAGCCAGCCAATGAGAGCATACGGCACACAGCCCATAGCCATCTCTCATCCAATCAGCATTTTTTTTCCATAAGAAATGTGTCACCCTGGACCAATCACCATGCTGCTATGTACATCAAGGATCTCCTGTCCTCATTACCCATACCAAGTACCAGTACTGCTGGGATATCCTGGCACCGCAGGATACTCTGCAGCATAATGGAGGACAGGGGGGAAGGTGACAGTGATTACAGAGGGGACAGAAAAGGCAACCCTTCCCCAACCTTCAACTTCTTTAGCAGATGTATAGTAACTTTAAGAATGAATACAAATTCTTCATACACAGTCTTTTCCTTTGACTAACAAATGTCACCTTTTTTATTCTTTTGTTTTACCATCATTATTACATTATTTTATTAATGACTTCTGTGACATCCCACTAATCATCCTTCAATTTGTTGCTTTCTTTTAAGTAACTCTTGTACAGTAGTATGTACCAGTACATACTTGTATATTTTTCTATTTTTCAATACATTTAGCCTATGATGCTATTCCTTTACCTAGATTACTGTATTATTAAATTATTTACTTCAGTTAAAACATTTTATCATGGTTTAAATCACAAGTTATGCAATGAAATATACGAAAACTTGAAAGGGGCCGGGTTATATTTTACATGCTAACATGCAAACGCACCATTCAATTTTTTTCATTCTTGGTCAAGAAAAAATCCTGAAGAGCAGGGCTTTTGTCCGAAACTTTGTTGAAATTGTAATCTTTCTTAGAAGTGGAGTTATTGTTCATAAATTTAGATGAATTCTTATCAGTTTAAAAAAAAATGGCACTTGAGCCTTATGGTTTTGAGGCCTCATATACAATCCTTTTTCTTTACTACCTCTTGCCAACTAAATGACTGGTTATGATTAGTTTCAACAATTGCTGGAGTGTGCACTCACTCACTTCACAGGCAAGTATAGCTGCATTTGCTTGGGTGTGTTAGTATGTATCCATGTATATACTATGAGTTCATTTTTTTTTTATTATTGTCATCATTATTATTATTATTATTATTATTATTATTATTATTATTATTATTATTATCACCATTATTACTATAATTTAACATTTATGTGTTTTATTACGTTTCTCTCCATTATTTTGTGTGTAGGGATCACTTGTGGCATTTAAGTCAGTCACTAGCCAGCCTCTGCAGGGACAGTCAAAATTATGGACAGCAAGATTTTTTTCATTATACTAGAGCCATTTTGCAGTGTTTGCTATTGTTCCAAGCCCCTGGACTATCCATAGGAACAATATGTGCCCCTATTAGCAGTTAGTGAATGATTATAGCCTAGTGACAAGATAGACGCCCAAGAGTCTAACTGGGACTGTCTGGCAAGGAGTGAAACCTGTGACTGACTGAACAAAGTGAGACCACCAGTAATTATGGATACAAAGACATGTAGTGTCACATAATGTAAATAATAAATAATAATTATGGTAATAATGATAATAATAACAATAATAAGAAAAAGAAAATTAAGTTATACATAGTCATAATACCCCTTAGTTTCAAAGGAGTTCTCCATCTTCAGGGGAGACATATAAACTTGATGCTACTGTGAGCATAATTACAAAAACTATTTTCATTAATTTATGTTATTGCTTTAATCTTGTATTTATTTTATTTAGGCAGTAACTTTGTTTAAATATAATATTTCATGGGTTTTAGCCAGTACATATAGCACACATGGTCTTAAAAATATTTGTATTCAATCCTTAGTTTGCTAAACAATCATTCACTCTATGGTTGCATTTTCAGGAACATAACCCAATCACAAATTAGGGATTTAACAAATACATATAGGCTAAGTATCACTATGAATATCTGAACAGCACTTGTTATGTATGGAAATACAAAAGCTTATAGTTAAACACTCTCAGCATTTTTATAAAGGTTGAAGCATTGTACTTAGAGCATAATTATGATCTAATGCAATGGTATCACATAATGTAGGCTTTTCATCTTCATTTTCCTCTTTTTGTATAACCTGTATAAAAATGAATCCACTGCTCTCTTCTACTTCATCACTTGGCTTAAGAATTCTACTTTTATTTTTATTAATAATAGTGTGCCAGTCAATGAATGGATGTCTCTTCATGAATCCTTGCAACCATTCTTTGTCAGCTGATTGGTTCATATCCCAAGCAGGTGGACGGTCAAAGCCGTACATCACACAGAAATCATACACCATATTGCAAAGTACTGGTATGGTCAAGAAAGTCCTTTTCATGACTTCACTTGCTATGTAATTTGACAATACAATTTCCTCATGAGCTTTAAAAATGCTTCTGTAAGTTACACCTTCAATATTGATGGTAAAAGGGTCATGCTTAGGATGAACTTCATTTTCCTCAAAAAGGTATGATCAGCAATCTGTGTCTGAAACATAAAGAAAAATATGAACATTCATGGCTTATATATATTGAACATTTATTAGCAATGCATAATAACAAAAATCATACATGAAGGCACACCAAACTCAGACTGATGTGAACCAGACACTGTTTTTCCTAGCAGCAAGTTTATTGTATCATTTACAGTTTGGCAAGTACAAGAGAAGTTTATAAGGAAGAAATAATTTGTGTTAGTTAATTTCAAGAGTCTAGGAAACAGAACAGTGGATATCTACTTTAAAATCAAGAAAGGAATATTGACTGAAGAGACTATGATGAAATTATACAGTGAATTAAAGATTTTGAAAAGTAGGTGATAAGTGTTGATGTACACCAATGAGAAGAATGCTTCCACAGACCAGCAGGACATTGTGGCACTATAGTCTGCACAAAAAATTACCATCCATTGAGAGAATACAGTTATTTTTTTGCATCAAATTTAATTCTCTTAAGGGAATTACTGTATGGAGTAGAGAGAGACTATCATGTCTTTACACATCATGAAGCCAATATTCGCTGGACATTGTTAGTTGCCAAGAAGAGTGTATCCATGAGTCTCATTTTCCCTGTTTTTCTGTATGTAAATGGAAAGTTCACTGATGGAGAACAAAAGTAACTGAAAAAGGATGAAACAAAATAAAGTCCTCTCATGTACTCTGCCAGCATCTTCCATTAACCATCGTCTGATCTCCATGATGTATATACAGTGGAGACTCAATACTCAAACTTAACTCGTTCCAAATGGCTGTTCAAGCATTAAAAAGTTTGACAATTGATCTATAAATTAGATAATTCTTTCTAGTCTTAACAAAACCTCATGTTTTTATAAATTTCAATGTATTTTTTTAACAATTTTGATTTGTACATACCGTAAGTGAAGGCTGGTGATAGATAACTTAGAAGAGGAGAGGAGAAGGATGGAGAAGAGGAGGGAGATTGCTGAAGGATAAGTCGCCATCCACTTTTCTAGTGTGATTCCTGTGAATCCACTAATGGAGTGCTGTGGCTCACTAACACTTGTACTCTCACCAGATTCCTTATTTCATCACATAAGCCTCTTTGGTAACATCGTAAAAGGATGTTGTTTTTATCAAAACTACAGCAGGACTAGGGATGTGCACCGGCATCTGGTACACCAGTAATACGGTATCAGAACAGTACAGTGACGGCTATGAGAAGGGAGATGACAGAGCTTTATATACGACCAAATGTGCGGCCGTTTGATTACCAGGGATTTTCACCACTAATAACCCTTTGGTGTTGATTAAGTTTAAATATGAAAAACTACAGATAGAATGCAGGAGAATGTTATTCTGATGACCGCAGCAGCACGTCACAACTGGCAGAGGGGGGAATGGGGATGCCAAGGAGCCTTTGTTTACAACCACATGTGTGGACGTTCAACTATCAGGTATTTTTCTGAGTACAGGCAACCTCCTCTTAATGAAGGGGTTACGTTCCTAAAAAACCCTTCGTTAAGCGAATTTTCATTAAGCGAACCAATTATAACAAGTTTAACCCCTGACTTGAGCTTCCATTGAGAGTAAACAAAGCGAGAGTGCATCATAGTACAGTAAAAGATTTAATGAAAGTAAAAATTATGAAGTTAAACATTTAAGCAGTTTAATTTAAGACTAAGTCATTATAATGTACACTAATGCATGTATGTATATAACTTTATAATGTTGATGATCTTAAATTTATGAAGGGAGGGAGAGTGGAGTGGGAAATACACTAGCTGGTAACCTGTGGAATGTAAACAAAGGGTGCATCGTTGTACCACATACAAAACTTATGTACCACATTTCCACAAGGCTTTCCATTTTATCCACTGCAGAGTCGCGAGTTCAGGTGGTTCTTTTATTTTGCAAGGAAGATATGATCTCACCAACCTTCTTAATAGAGTCTGCTGACTTGAAAATGGTAGACAGTAGATGGAGTCAAGCCATGTGGGAAGCAATGCTATTAGTTTTCTTGCCTCTCTCGTGTCTGTGAATAATATCCAGCTTCACTTCGAGAGTAAGAGACTTCCTGGTCTTCTTAGCAATGTTAGGCGACATTGCAGGACGTTTTGGTGGCATGTAGAGCGAGGGAAGACGAGCTGCTGCTGACGCTGTTATTGTTTTGAACTAGGGGAGTGAGTGGTGCGTGTTTTGTCCATGAGAGCCGCTGGTGTATTCAAAAGCCTGTCGACTTGCGTGATACGGCGGGGCTTTCAAACTTGGAAAAAATTACCTGGATAAAATTTTGTTAAAGCGAGTTTGGTGTTCATTGAACAAGCAGATGGTAGCAGATGGTAGTAAAAGGAAACCTTCGTTGTAGCGAAATTTCGTTGTATGAACCTTCGTAAAGCGGGGGTTGCCTGTATTAAATCAAACTTTTGCGTTCAAGTATTAAAGAGTTTGAGCATTTAGATGCTCGAGTGTTGAGTCTCCACTGTACTTTATAAAATAATTTATTTATTTGCATTTTCTTTAGTTGTTTTATTATGTTTTTATACAGTATTTATTACTTGTCAATACCTTTTACTTACCTAAAATTGGCATATTTTTTGGGTGGTTGTAATGGATTAATGGCATTTCAATTCATTTCAACATGGAGAATAGATTTGAGTTACAAGCAAACTGACATACGAGCCTCCTTCACAAGAGGAATTAAACTCACAGGTCAAGGTACCACTAAAAATAAACAAAAGTGCTTACATAATTTTCTTGACTGAATTAAGTATCTAAGATCCTAAGATTATAAGACAATTTATCTGCTTTATGAAGGAACAATACTGAAAATAAGTACATCTTGTGACTCCTCTGATCCTGAAAAAAGACATCAATAATAAACACTGTGCTCCTACACTGCAATACTAACAGATACAGACCTTGTATACAATTATGACCATCCCCAATCAACTACTATGAGTTCAGAGGCCACACCACAATATTCATTTTACTTTATTTTATTGAAGAAAGATCAGGAGTTTTCTTAAGAAGACCTCACCAATTATTTATGTATTTTCAACATCTGTAGATGCCTTTGTGAATGTTGAGAACTGGCTGTAATTTTTGCTTTTTTTTATGTTAGAGGGGAAAACTGGCCAAGGGCAACAAAAATTATTAAACAAAATGGCTAACTTTGATGCTAGTCCCTAAACGGGTGAGAAAAAGAAAGTCCTGTATGGCAAGGCTGGAGACAGGAGCATTTCTTGGGACTGAAAATATTGGGGGCTGAGCCCAGACCCATATAGGTAAGTCTAGGGGATTCTTCCTGGGGAAAAAAGCTCTATTTCTGCACTTTCTTTAGCCTTGTGGTGACTTAAAAAAGTGTCAAAATTTAATTACATTATACTGATAGAAAAACAGGATGATGCATGTATAGGCGTTGAGACGTCATTCACTGAAAATGGGAAACTACAACTTCTTTACTCTTTAGTGGCTTGTTAATTTCTTCTGAAATTGAATCAGGCCAGGCAATGTTGCTGGTTGGAGGAGGGGAGGTATTCAGTTAGTAAGATCAGAAGATAGTTAACATGAAAATAGCTGTTTTAGATAGCAAGAGATGCAACATTGTAATGGTGAGAAAGAAGCTGAAGCCAGTTGGTCTTATAAGTATGTCCCATGAATGGTACACAAGTACTTAATTTCTTTTAGTTTAAAATCAATACTTACCATACATTGGGGACCATCACGTACTGGAAACCTGAAAATAATATGGTAATATGAATTTTAGACAAGTATGATAATTTGATGTGTTACATAAATATTTCAAGCTATATAGTCTTTCATATAAACTAGGTTCATTCAACTCGGGAATTTCTTTTTATCTATTGGCATAATATCTATATGGAAACTAATGTTTTTTTTTTTTTTTCTTTATCATTTACTGGCTTTATATCTAGTTTTTCGGAAACTATATGCTACAAACATCTGTGCCTTAAATGTCTTCTTAGGTATCTTGACTAGAAATGTTTAGTAGAGGCTGTAGCAATCAGGCATCTGATGATAATCTATGATAACACAAATCATTTAAGATTTCTGCACTATACCAGCCTTTTACAGTAAAAGTGGTGAGATCCATAAGAATGCATTGGGTTATGAAGGAGCAGCAGATGTCTGGATAGAGATCTAAGAACAAAGAATGATCACTCACTCTTTGCTTTAACCCGTAAGAGGTCAGCACTGATTTACCTCTGAATACTCATCCAGGTCACCAAAAATTCCACTTTCTTTTTTTATTCCATAAAACTCAAAATGGGCATAGAAAAGTAAAAATAAGAGTTAAAGTTCGAAATTGCCATTTTTTAATGTCCACCTGGAGCTTTAAATTTACCTCGCTTAGTGATGCTGCCAGACGTACAACTTCTGAATGAGACTTTTTTAATCGTTTTATCGATATTTTTCTCCTACGAGATATGTGTATAATGGTTACATATTCATAAATTAACCCATGTTTTATGAAATGAAAAATACAAAAAAATATTTGTAAATACTGTAAATATAATGTAAAAAATAATTTGCTCAGTTTACCACAAAATATTGTTTATTATTTTTCTTTCAGTATCTAAGCTTTTAGTATTGCAGCAGGGTGTGATATTCTTCAAAACAAGGCTCAATGCATAGAGCTACATCACATTCATGACAGTAATACCAAATGTCGCTCCGTTTTTTTGGGGTCACGCTAAGGCGGTAGGGAGGGGTGGGGAGGGGATGACTAATCCATGTCAGAATGGCGGGAAACTGTGCTGATATATGCTAGACACTTCAAAGAATATAAATCTTGAAGCTGGAGGGAATTTCAAACGCATGGAAACCGAGAAAGGGGCGAACGTACTTGTACGTGATTGACCACAGATAGTAAGCAAAGACTCCACGTACATGTACGTGGTTGACCTCTTAAGGGTTAAATGCAGATCAGTGGACAGGTTATATCATAAACAATACTGAATTGTGTATGTGTCACCTGGTCTGTTCAGAGCCTACTGAGGTCCTTGGTATACAATGTTAATCACTAACTGTGGTACTCAAGACTAAACCACAAAGACTTTGGAGTGCTGCTGATGCCAGGATGAGTAGAGAACTAGACTTAAGAATTATATGATACATTTTTTTTTTTTTTTTCTTATGTAGGACATAGAAACCAGCCAACAAAAAAAATGTAATAAAAAAACCTACTGAGGTGTAATTCCTGAACAGAGTCAAAAAAACTAGAGGATAAATAACTTGAAACCCCTCTCTTAAATGAGTTTAAGTCATAGGATGGCAGAAATACAGAAGGCAGGGAGTTCCAGAGTTTACCAGAGGAAGGGATTGATTGAGAATACTGGTTAATTTTTGCTTTTGATTGGTGGACAGAACAGGGGTGAGGGGACAAAGAAAAGCTTGTGCAGCAAGGCCAAAGCAGGAGGGGATGCATGTAGTTAGCAAGATCAGAAGAGCAGTTGGCAGGAAAATAGCAGTAGAAGATATCAAGAGATTCAATAATGCAGTGGTGAGAAACAGAAGAAAAGTTTATAAGACAAAAAGGTTTTGATTCCACCCTGTCTAGAAGAATAGTATGAGTGGATCCCCCATTACATGTGAAGGATACTCCATACATGGACGAATAAGGCTCCTGTACAGAAAAGTTGAAGGAAGGTAGAGAAAAACTGGCAGAGATGACTGAGATGTGAAAAAGTGTAGGATGGTATCATCAGTGTAGGAGAGGATAGGACAGGAAGTATGGGTTAGAAGATCATTGATGAATAATAGGAAGAGAGTGGGTGAAGGGACAGCAAATGAGGTATATGGTCCTAAATTTATTGATACTGATGTTTCTGTCAGACTCTATCAAAAGTTTTTGATATGTCTTAGGCAACAACAAAAGTTTAACTACAGTCTCTAAAAGAGACTCAATAATAAAAACCAGTTCATCAGTAAAGCAGCCTTGACAGAAATCTTACTTGTAATCAGATCAAAGATTGTGATGGGATAGATATTTGAGAATATTTCAGTTGAGGATATACTAATAATTTTAGATATACAGAAAATTAAAGATGTAAACAGAAAGAGATAAAAAGAGTTTGTTTGACTTGACAAGGTGCAAGGATGGATACAAGGTTTCTAAGAAGAAAAAGAAGGACCCCATAAAGTCCATAAGCCTTCAAAGGGTTTAGAAAAGTGAAGGAATAGAAAACATATCCATATGATTTCAATAGGTAGAATGAAGTAGTCAGAGAGAGAAGGAACAAACGTTGAATCATCCAAGACAGTTTTTAGCAAAGGTGTGAGAGAAGGGTTCAGCTTTAGAAATAGCTGAGAGGGCAGTGGTGCACCAGGTTAAAATAAATACTCTAACCCAGGCTGAGTGAACAAAAGGGAATTTTCTTACTGTCTTCTAGTCACTGGAGACGACTTCCATTCTTGTAATGGAGCTGATGAGAATTTCTTTTCCTTTCTATACTTCCTTAGAAGTTCCATCAATTTGGTTCCTTTACCTTGAAAATAAATAAGTGAATAACAGAGAAAATATATCATAATGATCTTAAGTATTAACTTATTTATCACTACATCAGCTTTTGAGATAACTTCAATATACTATCAACTTCAAGCTTGTAACCAAACTCTTAACATCTCTTTGGTGTAGTGGCTAGCTAATGCACTTGACTATGAATCTCATGCCCCCTTGTTTAAATCTGGGATGAGGAATACAGCTCACCCAGCCTGTCACCTTCCTTAGGATTGGTCTGTAAATGGATACCAGGGCAAAACCTAGATAAGGTAAAAGTTGGGGAAACTTGAATATCACAATGAGCTTGTGTCTTAGGGTAGATGATATCATCCACTACATGCTCAAAGACCAATGAGACGGATGAGATGTAATGTATGTCCCTAGCTAAGCAGATACTTAAACTGTACTCTTCAAGTTCATTACTGACTGGAAAATAGCTTGAGGTAGCCATTTACCACTCACTGTACAGAGGATCCTCCACACTAAGTAATATACCGTATTTGAAAGCATATAGGATGCACATTTTTTCCCCAAAAACGTGGCAAAAAAAAAAATAAATAAATAAATAAATAAAAAATTGCCCTGCCTCTAATATGTAAGGTAAGACCTCCCATAGGCTAATCTTCTCCCTGACACTCACTAACCTAGCTAACAATCAGTACTTCTACCTACCTTAACTGCATGAATCATTATTTTATTCCTGATACTTTTATTATTATCAGTATTATTAGTTTAAAAAATATATAAAATAAAAGCAGTCTAACTTGTGAGGCTGTGACAAATGTTCATAAATATATTCTTGTAACCCTGACTTGATGCCATCTAATGGTGAGGAGTAACAGGAGCTAACACCCTCAATGTTAAGGCAGCAGAAGGAAAAAGATCAAGCAACACAATGTTCTACAAGTGGTCGATTAGGCCAAGGAGCATGGCAATAGAGCAGCAACAAGGGCTTTTGGGTTACCACCCATGTAAAAAATCATACATGTCTGGTGACAGCAAGATCAACTGAAGAGTGCAAGGAAAGGTAAATATAACCCTCGTTGCATAGCCCCACATTGGACAGAACCTGAGAAGTCATTGCTTTTACAGCAATGTTTTCTGCTTGTGTAATGTGTTGGTAGATTGCTTTCAATATTATACACATATATGCTTGAATACACAAAAATTTTTTTCCTGAATTTGACCTGTTGAAAGGGGGTGTCTTATATGCTCATGCATCCTATATGCTGTCAAATACAGTACTTGTGGTACATCAAAAACAATACTAAAACACAACTAAAATTAAAAGTAATACTGATAACAGTACACTGGAAACAAGTCTACAGTCTGTTGTCCATAGTTGCATTCATGATATTAGATGTGATCTATTACCAAAGAATGTACAGTACAATATGCTTTACAAAAATAATTACATAGATATTGTGATGTCTGGTAATTGATTTTACATCACTAATATACATTAACTTTTTTCTTTTATGTAAGAATGGAAGCTGGTAAAGGAGAAAAAAAAAAAGCCCACTTGATTGCCAGTTCCAGAGTGATAGAGTTAGCTAAAAGTCTGGAACAAATGTCTTGAAATCAATTATATCAAACAGTAAATTTCTTTAAGGTTACAAATATCAGTAAATACCAACCAATAATGATATAAAAGGAAGTTTCTAAAAGCAAAACTGATCATCACTCAATTGGCAGTGAAAATAGTTTAAAGGTGCATAATTTGATGTTTACTGTATGATGAAAAGTTCATATTTTATATGTAATATGGAAATTTATTCCAAATTTTAAGAGGTTTTTATCAATCTTTAATTGCTGTTCTTTAATGATGGATGCACACCTGTAGCAAGAAGAACTGCAGGATCTTCATATTCTTCATCATCACTATCATCATCATCAGAATCATCTTCATCATTTATAAAACTGTGGGCCAAACCTGATGTGGACTCATGAATTTCTAAGGGATCACTGAAGAGATGGATTGATGAGTTGTTTGATGAAATTCTTCTTTGTAGTTCTGATTGAGTAGATAAGTCTGAGGAAGAGATGAAAAATAATGTTCAATATAATGAAACTGAGAAAGATGTGGTGAGAAAAAGCAATAATGAACCCAAGCTTTTTTACAAGTATATAAATGGTAAGATGAAAAATAAGGAAGCAATAGGAAATAGTTAAAGGGGGGAAGACATACCAAACAATAGAGGAAATTAGTGAAATAATGAATGAGAGCTTCAAAACTGTGTTCACTGAAGAAGAATTTACAGAACCAAATAAGCTTGCAAGAAATCATAGTGAACAAAAAAAAAAAAAAAAAAAATTGGAAGATTACTAGGAAATTTGGATGTCAGAAAAGGGATGGGACCGGATGGTGTGTCGGGCTGGGCACTAAAGGAATGTAAAGATCAGTTGTTAGAACCAGTTTGGGAAATGGTTACAAGCTCATTAAAAGAAGGGAGAGTACCACTGGAATGTAAGAGAGCTAACATAATCCCAATATTCAAAGGAGGAAAGTCAACTGAGCCATTAAATTACAGACCGGTGTCATTTACAAGTGTTGTGGGCAAAATATGTGAAATTGTTATCAAAGAAAGATGGGTTAAATATCTGGAAGAAAAACAAGTTATATCAAACAGACAATTTGGGTTCAGGACAGGATGGTCATGTGTGTCAAATTTATTAAGTTTCTACTCAAGAGTAGTGAAAGGACTGGAGAGCAGAGATGGATGGGTGGACACTGTGTACCTGGACAAAAAAAGGCTTTTGATAGACTACTTTGGAAATTGGAGGACATAGAAGGACAGAGAGGAATAATATTAGACTGGATAAGGGATTACTTGACAGACAGAGAGATGAGAACTGTGATCAGGGATACATATTCATTCTAGAGTAAAGTATCAAGTGGAGTGCCGCATGGGTCAGTGTTAACCCCCATTATGTTCAAGGTATATGTAAACAACGTAGAGTGTGGAGTGACCAGCTATATCAATTTATTTGCTGATGCAAAATTGTTAAAAATAATTAAGATCTGAGAAGACTGTTTGCTACTGGAGGAAGATGTAGACAAAATTTATGAGTGGAGTAAGAAGTGGAAGTTAGAATTCAATGCCAAGAAATGCCATGTAATGGAATTATGAAAGAGTAAGAGAAGACCAGTATGGAAGTATTTGATGGGAAAGGAACAAATAATGAAGACTAAACATGGAAAAGATCTGAGAGTGGTTATTCAAGAAACACTGAGCCCTGAAAAACACATAAGTAAAATATTTGGAACAATGAATAAAATGTTGGCTAATATTAGGGTGCATTTCACTACCTGGACAAGGATATGATGAAAAAAATATTATGAGTATGATATGTCCACAATTGGAATATGCAGCAGTGGTGTGGTCGCTGAGATTGAAAAAGGATATAAGAAAATTAGAACGGATCCAGAGGAAAGCTACAAAGATGGTGCCGGAAATAAAAGACCTAATATATGAAGAAAGGCAGAAGGAAATGGGACTGCCAATCTTACAAGATAGAAGAGAAAGAGGGGACCTAATAACAATGTACAAAATAGTTAATGGCATTGAAAATATAGACAAGCAAGACCTGGTGCTGGTGGCAGATGAAGCTAGAAGGACAAGAGGACATGCAAAGAAGATCAGGATGAGGCAGTGTGTGAAGGATATTGGAAAATACAGTTTTCCACACAGAACGGTGGAAAAAGTGGAATGCATTGAGTGATGAAGTTGTTACAACACATAATGTGCATAACTTAAAAGAAAAAATAAATAAGTGGAGATATGGAGACAGGACACTATGAGCCCAACTCAAACCCTGTACAGTACAACTAGGTAAATGCACACAACTGCTGAAATAATAAAGTCAGCAAAATGAGAACAACAATAAAAGAGACTGGAACTACACAAATGTTGCCAAAGGCTGACTCAAGAATCATCTTTTATGAAAATTTTCCCCATCTAAATATGAACTATGTAGTCTATCAATATCTTCCCAACTTTGGGGGTTGGGTATAAAGATTTAGATAAAATCCTTTGGAGGAGGAACTTCTACTTACCATCCCTCTGAGTCAAACAGGAGAGAATTGATGTGTCTTGATCAAACTCCATCCACTTGTCAGAAAGTTCATTCCTAAAGTGCAACATGGGAGTCTGAAAATAACACATAACAATGTTAAACAAAAACTAGGGTTCATAACATTCATCTTCATATCATTTCAAGTATCTTATAGTATAAACTGACAAGGACACAGTAACACAGAGTCCCTTTAACATTCATGTGTAAAGGCTTGGCTATAAGATGACCACTCATTGCATGTAAGTAGTGGATAGTGAACCCACAACATCTATTTTATATGTAATGTTCTGCTTGATGTTGTCTCACATATGAGAAGTATATGCAATGGAAATATATCATGTAAGAGGCCCTAGATACTTTATTCATTTATTTATTCATATACTTATTTTTTATATATAAGCAAAATTTTCTGGGAAAATTATTGGCTTAATAACTTTCTATGTATCTTTTTCTTATATAGATTAATATCCATTTGTGAAATTTATTTATGTAATTATTTTATACATATTTTTCAATAAGAAATCCATCTAATAGATAAATACACACATGAACACATGCTGCCTTTGTATGCTTTAATTTTGGTGGAGTGAATTTTTTGTCTCAACATTCAAACACATACAGGGACTTTACAAACATTTTATATATCTAACTATATCATACCTGTACTCCAACGTGCTTGACAGGAGGCTCTAAAACATATGCTTCACATATCTCGGTATCATCATCTTCCTCCACACTTGAATTGTCTGAAAAGAGAAATGATATGTTTATTTTTAATATTTGTGGTATTATTAAAGATGAAGTGCATAAAATTAATGTCTCCATTTCATAAAGCTAACTAACCTGAAAGATTCTCTTCAAGCATTTTCAAGAGCTCTTCCTGTGACAGATGTTCCTCTTTACAGGGAAATATGTGAGGAACGACACCTTCTTTCAGTTTAAGTTTCCCACCCATCATCTTTACGTAAAGGTAGTTTGTAGCATCTTCTCGAAGCTGAAAGATGGCATATATAATAAATATTGCATACAAATTTTACATAAAAAGCTACCTAAACCACCTCCTGCCACAAAACTGCCAGACTTATTAAGTTTTGAATGATAATATCCTAATATTGTAGTGGTTACAACAATAACATAAGAAAAACATTCATCATATTTTACAATGATTTATTGATCTCTTAGAACAGATTAATGACATAGCATCTGATAAGTTTCAACAATATTTGGTTTTCTCATTATATATATATATATATATATATATATATATATATATATATATATATATATATATATATATATAGTGAATTACTAATGAAATACCGCGGTATTAGTAATTCACTATCACTCACTGCCACGGAGTTCAGGTTATCCTCATGGCATGAGCGTATATGAATACTAAGATATGATATCCATTATAGCAGGCAATAGAGGAGTGGAAACATTTAATATCGTGATGAAAGACAACACGCCAAGCTAAAAAGGCCACAAGAAGAAGAAGCGGCCAAGTCGCCGGAGTCTCCGCCGTCTGTGGCCGATCTCATCATCTCTGCTTTATTTTTTGGTATTCCATGTAAAGATTTCACTTTATGCATTACAAAACAATCCTTTCTTGGGGGCAAGGTTTGTAAAAAGCTAATAGAAATGTTGTTTTGTGAACATAAATGCATATATAAGACAGTAACACCACCGTGGTGTTCCCAGCAACCTCAGAGCAACCTCGTCACCGTCCCTCTAAGTGTTCATGGAAGCCATTTTGCGGCAGGAGGTTGCTCTGAGGTTGTTAAAGAATCTTGGATCCTGCTCCAGGAGTGCTAGAGACAGGCGGGGAACCAGACAATCACAGCGAAGCTGCCGCATTCGGTCCCTCACCTGGCAAATTCAAACCCAGAAAATTCGCTAAAACGGATGTGGTTGTACGTTATGCGGAGTTTTTGGTCTGACTTTATATAGTACATTAAACTGGAAATTCGTTAGACGAATGTTCGTTAAGCGAAGTATTACTGTATATATACAGTAAAGTCCCGGGTTACGTCGGTCTCGAGTTACGTCAAACTCATAGTTACGTCAGATTAAAAAAATTGAAAATTTATAAATCGTAAAGTGCGGGATTTATTGTTATTGTTGGTGGTTGCCCGCCACACCGCCCGCCTCACGCTTGAATACAATAACACCCTGCCTCAATTCCACCACACTGTCGCCCCTGGCAAGAGTGTTATCCTACTTCTGCGTTTACTGACTCAAGTTCTTAGTATCTTGCTCAATGGCACCAAAGAGAAAACTTCTTAGTGACAGCAGTGATGCTAAGAAAAGGAAAACCATTACGCTACAAGAAAAAAGAGGACATAATTAAAAGACATGAGAAGGGAGGCAGCAGCTGTGTGTGAGGGAGGGAAGAAGAAAATGGGAAGCCCGTTACCATGACAATGGGAGGTTGACGACCTTGAGGGCTCGCACACCCATCACAACAATAACAACTCCGAGCCTTCGCCTGGGCCACACGACACTGCAGCTGACTTGCACCGTCTGCGCCTGTCTGCTGATCCCTATTGCCCTTTCCTATTGCATTTCCTGCCCCGCTGCCCACGCTTCTACTCCCACCGCACTGCACTACGCTCCCAGCTGTCCACCCTGGGCGTCACAACATTCGACCTGCCCACCCTTCTGGCGGCCTCAGGCGTCCACCCTCTCTGCAACCTGCAGTCCTTCGCGTTCGTGGCTCTAATCAACAACAAAAACAAGCTTGTGTTTCATATTCCTACATAGTTGTAAATAATATAACAATATAACCTTTAACTTACCTGAATGACCATAAACAATGATTGGTTGCAAACTCCATAATATGCTTTGAAATGTACGGAAACTCGAGTTACGTACAAAATCGACTTACGTCATGTTTCAGGAACGTAACTCTGACGTAAACCGAGACCTTACTGTATATATATATATATATATATATATATATATATATATATATATATATATATATATATATATATATATATATATATATATATATATATATATATATTCATAAACTACTCCTAATCATAATAGTTATTTCTAGTGGAAACTTGATTTTTCATATATGAAGCCATTGAATTACTGGTTTTATAAACCTCAGTACTTGAAATAGACATAATATAAAAGTACATCACACTGAAAAATATTATTCCAAATCAATATTGGCAGAGCACAATATAGAAACAAGCAATTATAATCCTATCATGTAATTTCTGCTGAATGAACAGAAGTTACAAAGTTTAAGGGGAAAATGTAATGCACTTACGTCAAAATGGTCTTCACAACAGTAATACTGATGTTCCACCATGGGAAAATCACGGCCAACGCTGATCCACCACTCCCTCTTTTTGGTTTTGCTTTGGGGCACAGCTATAAAGCGTTTGTCTGGTGCTGTCCATGTAGAGTTCTTGCACGTTGGTACAAAGCAGGTAACATATTCTCTTACCACATGTTTCTTCGTAGAGATAAAAAAAAAAGGTCAGTATGTATCTGAGACTCTCAACTAGCTTCCTCACTATTTCTTCTCAAGCAGACTCTCATCAACTTCCTTTTCTTTCTCATTATTTCCTTTATTTCTTCCATTTCCAATTAAATTTTTCACATTCATCCACTACTTATTCTTTCAACAGTATGCTATTTCTCTTTTTCCAGCTTTCTTTCTCTCCCCTCATCTCGAATTTTATTCTGACATGCAGTAAAAGGTTGTGATCTCGTGTATATATATATATATATATATATATATATATATATATATATATATATATATATATATATATATATATATATATATATATATATATCCTCTTTTCTAATCAATCTTTGTAGAGCAATACAAATTCTACAACACTTCTCTGACCCATGTTAGCCTATGTGTACAGGCCCTTACAGTCATTGTCATTGACAGGTACTTGAGCCTACCATCTCCTGAACCTCACGCACTTTATATTTCTGCCCGGAATCATGCCAAGTATGTTCTTCAACTTGCCAAACACTCCTTCATAAGTAGAAAAAAAGTCAAAATCTTTCAAACTCAAACTCCCCTCAAGACTTCTGGCATCTTGCCAAAAACATCTCCAGTAACTTTACTTCTTCATCTTTCCCTCCTTTATTTTATCCTGATGGCACCACTGCCATCTCTTCTGTCTCTAAAGCTGAACTCTTCTCTCAAACCTTTGCTAACAACTCCACCTTGGATGATTCTGGGCTTATCCCTCCCTCTCCTCCTCCCTCTGACTATTTCATGTCTTCAATCAAAATTCTTCATAATGACGTTTTCCATGCTCTCACTGGCCTAAACTCTCGAAAGGCTTATGGACCTAATAGGGTCCCTCCTATTGATCTCAAAAACTGTGCTTCCATGCTTGCACCTTGCCTAGCCAAACTATTTCAACTATGTCTATCGACTTCTACCTTTCCTTCTTGCAGGAAATTTGCCTACATTCAGCCTGTTCCTAAAAAGGGTGACCGTTCCAATCCCTCAAACTACCGTCCTATAGCTTTAATCTTTTGCTTGTCCAAAATTTTTTAATCTATCCTGAATAGGAAGATTCTTTCTTAAACATGTCACTTCACAACCTTCTATCTGATCGCCAGTGTGGCTTCCATCAAGGTCGCTCTACTGGTGATCTTCTGGCTTTCCTTACTGAATCTTGGTCATCCTCTTTTAGAGATTTTGGTGAAACTTTTGCTGTCGTGTTGAACATATTAAAAGCTTTGTGATAGAGTCTGGCATAAAGCTTTGATTTCCAAACTGCCCTACTACAGTTTCTATCCTTCTCTTTGCAACTTTATCTCAAGTTTCCTTTCCGACCGTTCTATTGCAGCTGTGGTAGATGGCAACTGTTCTTCTCCTAAATCTATTAACAGTGGTGGTCCTCAGGGTTCTGTCCTATCACCCACTCTCTTTCTATTATTCATTAATGACCTTCTTAACCAAACTTCTTGCCCTATCCACTCCTACACTGATGAGACCTCCCTATATCTTTCCACATCCTTTCAGAGACGATCAACCCTTCAGGAAATCAACAAATCATGCAGGAACACCACAGAACAGCTGACTTCTGATCTCTCTAAGATTTCTGATTGGGGCAGAGAAAACTTAGTAGCGTTCGATGCCTCAAAAACTCAATTCCTCCATCTATCAACTTGAAACAACCTTCCAAACAACTATCCCCTCTTCTTCAGTGACACTAAGCTGTCTCCCTATTCCACACTAAATATCCTCAGTCTGTCCTTTACTCATAATCTTAACTGGAAATTTCAGATCTCATCTCTTGCTAAAATAGCCTCTATGAAGTTAGGTGTTCTGTGGTATCTCCACCAGTTTTTCTCACCCCACCAACTGCTAACTCTGTACTCTGCCTTCGTATGGAATACTCTCTGCATGTTTGGGGGGGGGGCTCCACTCGTACAGCTTTATTAGATAGGGTGGAATTAAAAGCTTTTCGTCTCATCAACTCCCCTCCTCTGACTGACTGTCTTCAGCCTCTTTCTCACCACTGAAATGTTGCATCCCTTTCCATCTTTTATATTGTTATTTTCATGCTAACTACTCTATTGATCTTGCTAACTGGATACCTCCCCTCCTCTTGTGGCCTCACTGCATAAGGCTTTCTTATTTCTCTCCTCCCTATTTTGTCCAACCCTCTAATACAAGAGTTAACCAGTATTCTCAATCATTCATACCTTTCAGTGGTAAACTCTGGCACTCCCTATCTGCTTCTGTATTTCTATCTTCCTACGACTTAACTTCTTTTAAGAGTGAGGTGTCAAGACATTTATCCCAAGCTTTTGAATAATACTTTTGAATCTTTTATGGAGACTGCAATTCCAGTGGGCCTTTTTTTCTATTTTTATTTTTATTTATTTTTTTTTGCTCTTGGCAGTCCTCCTTCTTACATAAAAAAAAATAATAATAAATAAATCAGACCATAATCTTCTATAGAATCCAGCATCCTCCTTCTTCCATAACCCATATTTTGTTCACCTAAGATTCCTACATGACTATTAAAGTCATTCATTATCATCATGGTTTTCTCTTACTTTTCATCTATCACTCTCTCTAATTTTCCTCTTATATCTTTCCGTTTCTTTTAATCTTCAAGGGAAATCAAGCACCACTAGTCCAATCTGAGATCCATTTCCTTGCTTAATGTTTTCTGTTGTATTATTTCTATCCTTGCATTCTTATTGTGCACCACCATTACTTCTCTCCTCTTCTTCTCCCACACTTCTCATACAGTGCAATGTATATCATTAATTAACTAAATCTTACCATTTTCCAGTTGTGTTTTTGTAAGACATAATATACAATTATCATTCACAAGTCTTGGCCTTCTCCTATTTTGCAATTTGTTAGTCCTTGAATACTGAATACACATATAATCCAAATATGATCCATATTTTACATGTTCCTTCCCTCCATTCAGTCCTTTCAGCTCTGGGGCTGCCGTCTATTTTCTTCCTTGTCTCTTTCAAGGTATACAATTCACCCCTTCCTCCTAAACCTCTGTTCTTGGCTTTCTGTCTTCTTCACTTTTCATTTATTAATAGTTGCTTGGGTCCCAATTTTCTGCTCATTTTATTTTATTCTAGCCACAGCCTTTTGGTCCTTGTTACTATAGCCCACTTCTGCTCACCTATGCCACCTTGATCTACTTTGGTCTCTTGCTCCCCTCAATTCTCCTCCTAAGCATTACTACAGTCTTTCAGTCCAAGACTTCCTTTAATTTCCTCACACAAAACCTTGTTCTCTACTAACTTTTCAATCTACTCCCTTTTCCCTCACTCCTTCAGGCTAAACATTACCACATAGCTTTCTTCTTAAGCTTCTTCTCCCTCTCCAACATGCTCTAGATATTCTCAACTACTTTCCCTATAATTTTCTTGTCTCTTTCATAGAATAATGCCTTCATGCTACTCATGAAATTATATATTCTTTAAAGTACACGTTATCATACCACAATGTGAATCACAAATGTAAATGTAAATACAATATTACCTTTATTTTCACACGTCTCAAAGGAAGGTCAGTGATGTCTGTTATGCCTTCTGCACTTGCTGAATTTTCTGTAGAGAAAAAAAAAATTTAAATCAGATTTTTGTGTTCATAGTTTGCATGACTAGAAAAAACAAACAAACATATGTTTACAGTATTAACATAGGGGGTAGGTTAGTTGATTGGATTAGTGAATGACTTTCTGATAGGAAACAGAGAGTAGTATTAAATGGGGCAATGTCTGAGTGGAAGGAAGTGGTTAGTGGGGTACCCCAAGGATCAGTGCTAGGACCTCTTCTTTTCTTGGTGTACATTAACGATTTAGATATAGGAATTAGTAGCAAAGTATCAAAGTTTGCAGATGATACTAAGATAGCATGTGCAGTACAGGGTGAAAAGGACAATTACAGAATACAACGAGACCTGGACAGGCTGATAGCATGGGCAGACAGGTGGCAGATGGAGTTTAATTCTAAAAGTGTCAGGTTATGCATTTAGGTAAAGACAACACAAACTTTAGCTATGAGATGGAGGGATGTTGGCTAGAGGCAGTAGAGGAGGAAAGGATTTAGGAGTAGTGATAGACAGGACTATGAAATTTTCAAAGCAATGTTTAGAAGCAAGAAATAGGGCAAATAGGATCCTGGGTTTTATAAATAGAAATGTTAGTTATAAAAGTAAGGAAGTGGTGCGTAGCTTATATAATTCCTATGTTAGGCCCCATTTAGAGTATTGCATACAGGCCTGGTCACCCCATTATAGGCAGGATATCAACATGTTAGAAGCAGTTCAGAGAAGAGCAACTAGGATGATACCAGCATTAAAGCGCCTGGAGTATAGAGATAGATTAAAGGAATTAAACATGTTTTCATTTGAGAGGAGATGTATAAGAGGGATATGATAGAGTTATTTAAAATGTTCTCAGATACAAACTACATAGATGTGAGATCTTTCTTTACCTTAGAGGAGGAAGTAGGACTAGAAATCATGGCAGGAAGATTAGAAAGCAAGGCTGCAGGTTAGATATAAGAAAATATTTCTTTAGTCATAGGGTGGTAGACTTCTGGAATGCATTGCCAGAGAGGGTTGTAAATAGCACTAGTTTGACAATGTTTAAAAACAGATTAGATAAGCACTTAAATTTATTAGATTTATAATTATGTATAGCACTGCATGATAGTTTTTATAAGAAATTTACTATAGTTAAACAAGACATGATCCCCATGTATGGGGATCACAGATTGTAGAGGAATTCGCTGCAGGACTTAGCCCTGTTAATGGGCCAAATATTTAGAATTAGTATATAATAGTATATATTAGTATATAATTGTGTACTTGTAAGTGTATCTTTAAGTACTGATGACAAGGTCGCTGTGCGACTGATACAGGATAACCTAGATGGGCCCTGGTGGCCCTTTGTTATCCTATTATTTATGTTATGTTATGTTAACATGCTCATTTCATGATCATAACAAAAAATTTACAAAAGATTCTAATAACATTTATAATTAGTCAGGTTTATGAGCCCACACTCCCCAACTGCATGTTTTAATAAAATAATAACAACCAATTCAGTTACAGTACTATAAACCTTATATTCAGAATATATAAATTATAAATTAAGTACATACTTGTAATATTAAAATCATAGCAAGAATTTAATAGTCTTTTTGCAAATTACTGGCTATGTGTTCATTAAATAATAAATCACAGAAGGTTATTTTACATTACGTTTGGAAATTTATGTTCTGTTACATAAGAAAAAGTTGGGAGTGGCCAGTGTAGTGATAGTGGCCTACCCTCTGTCTGAGACTCATCCCCTCCCTGTTTACAAGCATAAGGCAGTGTGTTCACACCTCACTGTTTCTATATGCAGAAAATTTAAGTTTGCTGGGGGTATCAATATCTACAAATAGCTTATTATCAATCTTATTTTTTATCTTTTATTCATATTGAAAACAAAGCAGGTTTTTTTAATATTATTTGTATTTAGCTATTAAGTATAAATATACAAGAAATAGTATATCTTGCCAACTTCAAAATTATTTTGATGTGCCTCAGAGGAACACAGTTGGTTGAGTCATTGCATCAAATTGAAATACACTTATTTCAGTCAGAAATATGATCTTATTATAAAAAAAAATATGGTTGTCACATGGTAAGTAATCTGGCTGTTGTACAAGTTTAAGTAACTCAAAATATCAAACAGTAGCAACGTTTATGAATCCGACATTGGGAGACCACTAACCCCCAACCAATGAAAATACTAAGCATTACAATATTAATCAAATGGTCTATATTCATAACTGTATACCCTTCTGGGGAGGGCACGGACACACACACACACACATACACACAACACGCGCACTACATACACACACACTCCTTTGGAAACTAAAGAGCATAGGAGGAATGCAAGGAACTTGTTAGACTGGATTATTTGAAGAACAGGGAAATAACTGTGATCAGAGATACATACTCATCTTGGGGTAAAGCAGCAATTGGAGTGCCACAAAGGTCAGTGTTAGCCTCATTAAGTTCCAGATATATGTAAATGACATTCACAATGGGGTAAACAGTTATATTAATTTGTTTGCTGATGATGCAAAGTTGCAAACAGTAATCAAAGCCTGAGAGGACTGTTTGCTGTTGCAGGAAGATATAAACAAAATCTACGAGTGGAGTAAGACGTGGACATTAGAGTTCAGTGCCAAGAAATGTCATGTAGTGGAACAAGGAAAGAGTAAGAGAAGATGGGTATGGAACTATCTGATGGGAGAAGAACAAATAATGAAGACTAAAGAGAAAAAAGATCAGGGAATTATTATACAGGAAAATCTGAACCCCGAAAAACATATAAGATATTTGGATTAGCATATAAAATGTTGACTAATATAAGAGTGGCATTTCAATTCATGGACAAAGATATGATGAAAAAAATTATCACAAGCATGACACATCCTAAGCTGGAATATGCAGCAGTGGTGTGGTCACCAAGCTCTATAAAAGATATAAGAAGATTAAGACGGATTCAGAAGATAGCTACAAAGATGGTGCCAGAATTAAAGGACGTAACATATGAAGAAAGGCTGAAGGAAATGAGACTGCCAATCTTACAAGATAGAAGAGAACAAGGAGACCTAATAACAATGTATAAAATAATAAATGGCATTGAAAAGATAGACAAGGAGGACCTGGTGCTGATGACAGAAAAAGCTAGAAGGACAAGAGGACATGTAAAGAAGATTAGGATGAGGCAGTGTGAAGCACACTGGAAAAATAGTTTTCCATATGGAATGGTGGAAAAGTGGAATGCATTGAGTGATGAAGTTGTTACAGCAAATAATGGGCATAACTTTAAAGAAAATCTGGATAAATGGAGACATGGAGACAGGACACTATGAGTCCCACTCAGACCCTGTACAATACAACTAGATAAATACACGCAAAAGCTAAAGCAAAAAGCTAATGCAAAAGCTAAAAAGTGCAAGGATGCAGCTTGGAAAAAATTAAGGAAGCAACGAAATAAAGTAAATAAGAAGTAGTATAAAGAGGTACAAAATTACTACATTAGGATATAAAGGAAGGAGGAGAGAAATTTTTAAAAGGATGTAGAAAAGAGATATGAAGAGGAACCCAAGCTTTTTTCATAAGTATATATATAAATGGAAAAATGAAAAACAGCGACCATCACTTACTTAATTAAGGGAAACAGGATATATGAAACAATGGAAAAAATGAGTGAACTCATGAATGAACTGTAACAGCAGAAGGTGTGCACAAATCTAAGGAAAATTTGGATAGAATTAGATATGGAGACGGGTCACTATGACCCCCACTCGAACCGTGTAATATACAACTAGGTAAACTAAGAAAATGCTCCTACACACACTGTGTAGTGTAGTGGTTAGCACACTCGGCTCACAAATAAGAAGGCCCAGATTCGATTCCTGAACGCGACGAGGCAGATGGACAAGCCTCTTAATGTGTAGACCCTGTTCATCTACCAGCAACTAGGTATGGGATGTAGTTTGAGGGCTTATGGCCTCCCTTTTCCAGTGTATGGTGTGTAGTGTGGTCTCAGTCCTACCTGAAGATCGGTCAATATGAGCTCTGAGCTCTTTCTGTAAGGGAAAGGCTGACTGGGTGACCAGCAGATGACCGTATTGTAATTATACACACACAGACACAGACACACACACACACACACACACACACACACACACCTTAATCTATTGCATAATTAAGTTAATTATAACAAGACATGGCATTATATGAGAGTATGTGACACATGCATAATTTATATTGAATGCACTACAGTAAAAGTTTGTCAATCAATGATGAGAATAATAATTACCAGATTTTTTCAACAACCTGCAAATAATGTACATGTACTAATCTGTTGAAACTGTATTGACAGACATTTCATATGTCCATAAGTATCCACATATATTTACTTTAACAGCATAAATAATAATATTCAACTTAACAGAATTCAGTACCATAAAGTAGATAATAAACAAGGAACTTACCACTCAGTTCCATTCCTTCAATTTCCAGGGGATCAGATATTGTTTGAGTCGAAGTGTGAGAAGGCTTTTTGAATTTTTCTGATTGCTGGCATGTTAGACATAATGATACCTGAACACCAAAGTAAAGAAAGAGAAAATTTAATAAGTACCTACAAAGGTTGAATAGCATTATGTCTTTATTTTGATCCCACAAAGTTATACTTGACAATTTTCATGAAGATATGTTGCAGGTGAACTAATAAAATGAAAGCGACAATATGCAGCCTTGATTGTACACAGTAAGCTGACCTAATGATTAAAATGTAAATTGGCATTCTATGACAGATTAATAATGCAATACTACATAAATAATCATGTAACTTGCAATGACTGCCAAGAAAGCTAAATATTTCTAGTATAATTACTTTATTCATCTTAACCAATGGCTTGAACCTTATCCCCCCATATCATCTAAAAACAATGATGTTGCAAGATTAATATTGCTTAACAAGTATAATTTACTTACATAGTCAATCACATCGTGTGACATGCCATACCAGTAATATTTCATGGAAACTCTACTTTTTGTTTTAACAATGCCAATATGACTTCCATTGGCTTCATGGATGATCTTTAATATTTCATATGCTTGTGATGGAGAAGTTACAATTTCCACCCAATTCCCTCTTCTGCATCGATATAACTTGTCATCTGGGAAAAAAACATCTAACTTTAGAATGTGTATAAAATAAAAAACATACTAAATGTGAAAAGATACTAGAAAAAAATGTTATACATTTAAATATTACCTCATTACTTTAGAATCTACTAACAATGTGTTGTAGTGTTCAGTGTAACACCCAGCAGGGATAGGTTAGGTTAACCTACTTTTAATGAGTCCAAAAACTGTTTCCAGTAGAAACTATATTTTCCTAATTTTTTTTTATTTGTGTTCCATTATTCTAATTGACAGTTCTTTTAATCATAGCCAACTGATTCAGATAGCACAGGAAATGGTGATATAATAAAAATAACAAATTCTAGCAAAACATATCATAACTTGTCATGAGAACAACATTTCCATCACAATCAGTGGATGGTTTATTTAAAAGTAAAATAAAAAAAAATACATACAAGGATGCATTGCAGTTATATTTTTTGTTGGGTTATACTGTTGTTACTTTAAATATTTTAGGTTGCGTTAATAGTCTGAAACCTAAATACAATCACAATTATTCCAAACAACTTTAAGGACACACACACAAAAAAAAAATAAAAAGGTGATGCTGGCGAATGGGCTTCTTTCCTTTAAGCTGCTCAAGTCCCATGATTGCTCTTGGCCTTGATATTAAACGTCATACCCCCTTACATGAGAGTTGTAGCTCTCTTCTATACCCTTATGTAGTAGTCTATCCCTACATTTCATTAAGGTCTTTTCGATATCATTTAGAAAAGGACCATAGAGAAAAATGTTTGTCCTATTAGTCCTCGGCCCTCTACCTTCCATTTCACTTTTTATCGTTTCCACCCCTCACTTGTTCCGATACGTAATCTGCCATGTTTATTTATTATTGCCCGCTTCTTAAAATCATCAAGAAAAGGTTGATCAAGACAAAATACAACATAATTTTGTAAATAAGATACAAGATGGCCGCCATCGAGACGGAGAACTCTCAGGAAATAATAACATCAACTACGAGCAGATAGTCACAGATGGCCGTGTTTCATGAGCAATAATGTGTCCATATAATTTTTCTTCTATTAACACAGATTACAACAAACGAGACATTTCAAAACTTGAAATAGCTCACCTTCCATCTTAAAAGCATTGCTTTGTTTCCTCAATTGCCTTTTAACATTACTGTTCATTTCAGGAGGATAATTTCCACTCATTATAAATTTCCGTATAGAGGTCATTTGATTACTAAATTTCTGGAAACGCTCATCCATTTCAGAAGTCATGTTGTCGGGGGCTGCTACGTACAGCTCTGTTTTATCTTGCCTTTGTTTGTAAACATTGGGACATGAGGCGCATGCGCACTAAGCCTTCCTTGTAATACAAGGATCACGAGGGACATTCTCTGTGCCTGTGGCGCCACTTTATTTCCTTCGTTTGCAAGCCTTACTGAGCCGATGTGTTAATAGATTTTAAGTGTTAAATGTGTAGTGTATTTTGCATTTTCTGGGGTAGGTGAAACTTAAACAAGTCATCAAGAAGACAAAAGACCGATTATTTGTCATTTTACATAGTTGTGGGAACAGCAGATGCGTTTCCCAAGGATTTGTGCAGAGTATATCTGTATATACTCTGGATTTGTGTATTAATTCATAACGGCCCTCGATCTTGTTCGTAGCTGTCCGTTCCACGGTCTAGCTAGTGTAGTAGCTATAGGTAGATTGTGGTCCGTTCTGTTTACAACTCTGCATATTTATTTTCTATAACGGAGCTATGAAAATTTTACAGGTTCTGTACATTTCATCCCTATAACAATTTAGCTAATATTTTAATTGAGTTTCCAGTCAAGATGTATACAACAGCCGGCATATTATATTAACATGCTTTTGTTTGTAAATATTGAGCAGGCACAGTTCATGGGCAGACAGTCACATACGCGCTATACACACTATATATATTTTTGTATATTTTTTTTTATACTATACCCTTATGTCTTTGCCTAGGGGGTGGGTGGCAAGATCCTTTATTGTATTTCACTATTAATGCAGCAATAAATGTATCACTCAATCACATTTCAAGGAAAAGGAATCGACGTGTTTGGGTCAAAATGTAGGTAATGGTCTATAACAAATGAAAAATGAATAAGCAAATAGATAAATAAATAAATAAGAAAAAAAAACTTGTGTGAAAATACTTGATAAAATAGGTTCAATATAATGGTAAATAAGTATTGATTATTTGTACTTACAATGAATTAAGAGAATGGACAAAACTGCTGAAATAGAAATTAATGGCAGCTCCAGATATTAGTATGGAATGAAGAATAAAGAACAAAAAATCAAATACATTTATGAAAACTGCGTATTATTGCTGACTCAGAGTCTTCTCTGTTGTGATACAATATGACAGTGGCACCGGCAGCTAGTAGTATGTGATCATGTGATTGCCTTGCAGCACGCTATAGTTGGAAGGGATGGGGGTGAATGTGAAGTATCCGGTATTTATTTTTTTTATTAGTTATACTTATCTGTGAGCTGTCTTGAATTTATCTCAGTTAGAGTGGCACAAGTATACTTGAAAACGATAGAGACCAACAAACTATTCTATTGATTTTTCCAAGTAATCCCTTAAATAATGCTTTTGTCAGAGAGCACTGGGCCAGCGTTCGCGTCGCTGCAGAAGCGACCCCAACAGGGCCTCGTGGAGCAACTTCTATCTGCGCCATGAGGATCGAACGTTGTTATTTTTGTTCCAGTAAGGTTTATCCCGGCCACGGGATTCAGTTCGTGAGGAATGACTCCAAGGTGAGGCGTGAAAACATTCCTTTCTTTGGTTTTATCACTATAAGATTGTACGTGATAATGTGAAATGCCTTTACTGCTGTGCGCCTGGAAAGAAGCGGCTTACCTGTAACTGTTGGCACACCAGTTCACATTTAGCAAGTGTTACATTATATGTATATAGAAACTGGGCGGAGATGTGTGCCATAAGCAGAATGATATTGGCCAGTGTGTGTGTAATCTAGACGTGGGGGTAGTGATAGGATATTCCTTGAGTGTCACGTCAGTCTCACTGACACGGTAAAAAAAAAAATTGCAACCCTGGAAAAGTAGACTTCTTTTTCCAAGACAACTTTCTTTCACACACTTTTCTTCGCAGTTTACTCATTAATAGTAATGCTAATGAATAAGTTTGCTTAGAACATGAAAATTCCTGCATTAAGTTTGGCTAACTATAGAATGTAGCAATATATGGGAATTGGGGGTTCTAGACTGGCTCAGCTCGGAGAATGATGGTATGAGTTGGTAGTTATTCAGGATAATACTATCATTGCCATTACATGCCTCTGCACAACTGCTTAGAGGGAAGAAGCACAGCATACCAACACACTTGATGCCTGACTTAGGACAGATACAAGTCACACAAATCACAAATACTGTCAAGGAGGCACAATGCGACCTTCAGTCCAATGTGAAGGTGGCATGGAATAAGATATGGTTAAAGACTAACTTCAGTCATCCTGCAAGGCTTTTTGATACCTTGGATTGTCACTGATTGGTTGCCACTTGAAGGGACAGTAACCAATCCAGTGGGACATTTTTATTAATTTACTTATTATTATTATTATTATTATTATTATTATTATTATTATTATTATTATTATTATTACTACCTATTATTTTTTATTTATTTTTATTTTTTCCCATTTTTATTGTCCTTGGCCAGTTTCCCTTCCTGCATAAAATAAAAATAAATGATACTTACTCTTTAGACCATCTCAGCCTTACTTCTTCAGCATCCAGCAACTCTTTAGAATTTAGATTAAAACTGCATGCACACAGCCATTACAACTGTTTCCTTGCCACCATACCAGTATTAGTAGTATGTACCTAATCTGTGAAGGATGTCTAGGTGTTATTCAGCAGTTTTCATATTTGGACTAGCTGGCTCCTTTCATTCATGGTGATGTGACTTTATATATATGACATGCAATTCTTCTTACAGGTCTTCCGATTCTGTCGACCAAGATGCCATAAGGGTTTCAAGAGGAAGCGCAACCCAAGGAATGTACGGTGGACCAAGTCATTCAGGAAGGCAGCAGGGAAAGAACTTACAGTGGACCCTTCCTTTGAGTTTGAGAAGCGACGCAATGTGCCAGTTAAATACAACAGAGAACTTTGGCAGAAAACAAGTAAGAGTCTCTCTCTCTCTCTCTCTCTCTCTCTCTCTCTCTCTCTCTCTCTCTCTCTCTCTCTCTCTCTCTCTCTCTCCACATATGAATGCTAAAAAAAAAATTGAGAGAAAAAAAGCTCATTCATCTTGCTGAATCCAAAAAGGTTATTTTTAGCGAGTTCCCAAATAAGTGACAAATTTAATTTTGGAATATTTTGGTATTCCTCTTGAAACAGATAGTAGGAAAGAGGAAAAAAGAAATGTGTAATGAGTTGCGGAGCAGTTTTGTTACCAGTGTAATTGGCAATGACTGCTGTCTTGAAATCTTTACTTTTTTTTAATGAATCAAGAGAAATTCATGAGTGTATATTAGTGAGTAGGTGTTGGATGACACTTGCATGATACAAGGGTTTAGTTGCTGGAATAGATCTGTGATATTCTTGTTGGTTTTGAATTTTTCTTCTCTTCTTTTTTATTCATTCATCATATTGCATTTCATTCACCACTGATAGTGTTGACCAGGGTAATTTGGACCAGGTTTTGACAAACTTTGATACTGTTCCCACATTTATTAAGATAAACTTGCAAAAATTTTATGTAAACATAAGCAAGTTATTACCTTTAAATCACTAACAAAAAAATAAATCATTCATAGCAGATTCTTCAGCTTTGAAGTAATAAGTGTGGTTCACAGTTATAAAAAAAAAATGGGGTAATGTGAAGCCCCCCACCAGGGTAAACTGAACCACCCATGGGGTAATTTGAACCACCCTTTATAAATGGAAAAAAAAAAAAAAAAAAATATATATATATATATATATATATATATATATATATATATATATATATATATATATATATATATATATGGATATAATTCCTCAAAAAAATAGTGTTTTATTTCATAAACATTGAGCCTTTCACATTCAAAATAACAAAATCAATGGCAAGAAACAGTGTAGAACAAAAAATTGTTACTCATAGACTACATAGCCTACTCATTTACTTTAGCCAATGTTTTGGTGGAACACTTGAAGTTATTGTATTCAGTAAGGAGATTATTTATTTTGAATGTGAAAGGTACTGGAGTTAATCCAAAACCCCATTTAGCCATTATTGTTAAGCACTGAGCTAACTCCACTTCACATTCCTGAGGGAGGTTGTGAGGATGACCAACAAGAAGACACTCTAGGCTAGTGTCTTCATTTACAGTTTCAGAGAGGGTGTTCTTATTGTGTGCCAAGTGTCTTAAAAGGGTTGCTTTACTGACTTTGTACACTTTAGCAGCCTTGTTTATTGAGTATGATTTCCTGTTCACTGCTCTCATGGCATCTCTGAGTCTATCACATCTTTCTGGGTCCTCGGCAGTCTTTCTTTTGTAAGTTCTAGCCATTGTTATTGATTATTTTTATCCTAAAAAGAAGGGAAAAAAAAAATCAGTGTGGTTAGCTATACTGTACCTTGTTTTTTCTCAGCTGATCCTTTATAAGGTCCCTATAAAGTGATACATAAGCATATAATAAGCAGATTATATGCATATATTTTATTAATGGGCACTCCTAGCAGACGAAAGAGGATCAGCTGAGTAAAAACAGGGTATAGGCTCAGGGTTTCAAAAGACTGGTCACGTTAATTTTCCTTCCCACTTTGCAGGCTAGTGAGCAACAGGGAGCTGATTTTTTGTATAAAAATACTGCTCATTGGTTTCCACATTCATTTTTCTATAGATTATTGAGCTCGCTATCGCTAGCCTGTAGAGAGAGTATGAGCGGACAATTCCTAGCTTTTTGATGTCCTTTATAGGCTTATAGTCTTCATTAAAAATTTCCCTAAATTACCCTAATCATCCTAATAATCATTATTGGGTATATAATGAGTCTAAGCAATCCCCTTTATAAGCCAAAGATGGCACAGGGCAAAATATTTATGCATATTCTCAAAATATAAACAATTGCGCACTAAAAACTACCGGTTTGATTTCCCTCTGCCGCATTTTCCTTACCGGGGTAAATTAAACCAAAAAGTGAGTGTTAATTGTGAGAAAAGGGAGCTAAATAAAGTATTGCTGATGAAATCATGTTAAAGTAGAGGTAAAACACTATAATCACCTATTTGGAAGAGGATGGTTGGCTGCGTCTGACCGCCACAACAAAGTTCGCCAAAACAGCTGATATGGTAAACAAACTTTGCCGCCCTTTTTTTTTGGCTACGATTCGGTGCTTTCAGTCATATAATTGTAATTTCTTTCCTGTATCGATGTTTTTTTTATCTAACCTGCACAAGAAATGTGAAAATAGTTACTTTCTGTCGTGAAATGCTCAAAACTTCAAAAAGAAATTTATATATGAATTTATTGTAAATATGAATGAGGTTCGTTGGATGGTCCAATTTCCCCCGGTCTACACTACTTAAATCTTTGTACAAATGCACTTGGTTATAAGTCATCCATGTAACATAATTGTAGTAATATACATACTGTGATGAGATGGTGGAAGCTTATTTATTCTTGAATGTTTTATATTCAAATGGACATTATTTCTTTATATGAGATATAGAACTTTATAATAGATTTCTTTTATAGCTAATGTAAAAATTAAAAAATCTAAATAAATTTGTGTTGGTAAGTAAAGGAAAGTAAAGAATGCCTGTCATGGAATCACTAGAGTTCTTAATAATTTTATCTTTGGAAATGTTATTTAATGTAAAATTTACTCGAAACTTACCAATGCATGTAAAAGGTAAAGATAATTTTGTTAGATACACTTACATTCTTATTCATGACACTGATGTTGCTGATTTGTGCCATGGATTATTATGCTTGTATATAAACATTTGGCCTGTCATAGCTCATTCAACACATTAGGAATTTTTTTCTCTTTTTTATGTAAGAGTGGGAAACTGGCTAAGGGCAACCAAAATGATTAAACAAAAAGGCCCCAAACAAGGTCGAGAGAGTTAGTCAAAAGAAAGGGATTAATGTCCTGAAACCTCCCTCTTAAATGAGTTCAAGTCATAGGTAGATGGAAATAAAGCAGTAGTCAGGGAGTTCTTTAGTTTACCAGAGAAAGGGATGAATGATTGAGAGTGCTGGTCAGAGAGGTGGACAGGATAAGGGTGAGATAAAGAATTAGGTCTTGTGCAGCGAAGTTGTGGGAGGAGGGAAGGCATGCAGTTGGCATGAAAATATAGGTAGAAAATAACAAGAGATGCAACATTGCAGGAATGAAAAAATGAGCTAAAGCTTAAGTTGAAGGATCTTGAATAGAGCAGTTTTGGAAGGTTAGATTCAGTTACACATTATTTTGTCTCACATTGTCCCTTCTCTTACAGTGGATGCCATGAAGCGGGTAACGGAGATCAAGACAAAACGTGAAGGGAAGTTTGTCATGGACCGTCTCCTCAAGAGTCAGGATCACCAGCGTGTGCATGACATTGTTGAGGTCCGCAAGGGAATGAGTCTTATCCGCTCTCCAGCTGCTGGACTAAAGGTGAGCAAAGGGTTTAATTGTATGTCTAGTAAGTATAGCTAAACTGGATTCAACAAACTTTAGAGTCACTTGAAATACCATGAAAGTTGTATACTGTAAAAAAGAGATGAAGACATCATGTTTAAAGTTTGGCACATATCACATCATTCACAGCACTGACTTAAAAAGGAAATCTTGAACTAAAGTTGGGCCAATAGGAGGCCTATCTTTTGAACACCATCATTCATGTCATATTTTGGTAGTTTCTTTGTCATCATTGCATTGGCTTGTTCCCTTCCTTTCATCACCATGGGAGCCACATGCATCCTGACTAACACAGACTTTCCTTGTGGTAGACACAAACCTGAAAGGGCTATGCTACACTTATCAACTGCAAATGATATATGTTTACCATTGCACAGTAAATTGTATTTGTTGAAACAAAGTGGGATTGCAATAAAATAATTGCAATACAAGCATACATCAATATTACTTGTAGATAATTCCTGTCTTCACACAGCAATCTTGTTAATTCTTGACTGAACAAACAGTAGAAACATAATCTTCTGCAGTTATTAACATTGCTAAGGTTCATCAACTGATAAAGGCAAATGGTCACTAATAAGGGAGTGTGATCACACTAACATTACTGGTCAGGAGTGGTGTGGTGCCAATGAGATGGGATGAAATAGCTGTATGCTGACTAGACTGGAGACCAATATGCTGTTTCTTATTTACCTCATGGTAGATATGTGTCCCAGCTAGGTAGCTAAGGTCCATATTTATGATAAAGTTAGGAACTTCCTATAATTATTTTCACATCATAAATCAATCATTTTTTGTCATAATTCATAGCTGTGACTATCTTAGCCATTTCTTTCATATTACTAATTCTGAGAAAGATTAATCCTGCTCTGAAAATTTATTGAAGAGATATTAATAGCATAGAAATTATCAAAACAGTAGGAACACAAATTGTAAAAAATATCCATTGAAATTGTGTAGAGCTAAACTCAATGTTGTAAACAAATACAGCTGAATCACTCATGCCTCACAGCCAGTAGCCCAACACACAGCATAGATGGACTTCCTCCTTTTCTTCCAACCTTCACTTGAAAAATAGAAAAGGAAAAGGAAGGATAATTAGACAGGGGATGAGTCTTTAATGTTACTGTCTATCTATAGCGATGATGCCAGCAGTGGGAAATTTTCTAAACTTTTGGCAGGACATTGAGGATTTTAGTTATCACCGTGCTGAAGGTGGACTGGAACACTATCAAGCCATCATTAGAGCATGGCTTAGTTTTTCCAGTTGCAAGAGGGAGGTGGTGTCATAATGGATAAGGTGGTGAGTGTGGGATCGGGCAGATGCCCATGCATAGGTTTGAATTCCACCATGTACCACCTTGAAACTATGCCATTTATCGAGTGGTTTAAAGTTACCTACATGTCACCATGATACCCAGGTTCTAGGTAGTTACACCGAAGATGCACTTGGATGGTGATATAGGCCCTAATATGAGTACCACCATAAATAAAATTGCCTGCGCCACTAATGGGTGGAAGCTTAACACTGCTTCCAATACTCTTCAAGTTAACTACAGGCACTAGAGGCTAGGACATACTTTTTTTTTTTATGTAATGTTATTTTTATTACTTAAATTTTTGGAGTCCGTGTATGGTTCCTCTTGTTTCACCCTGCAGAATTTATCTGACAATTTCAGTGACAAATGAAATTCTTTAGCTGTGTAGGCAGAATTTCTTAATCAATTCCTTGGCACTTATTTCCTGTAGAGCATTTCTCCTGGCACAAAAGTTTCTTAGCTGACATTGTCAGAGATGTAGCATGGCATCCATGTTTATGGTGTTATTTTTATCATAGGACCTGCTATGATAGTCCTATGAGAACAGTTATGCCTAGTTATTCCTCCTTATGAAATTTCTAATAAAATGATGACAAGATTCTGATATCTTGTTTCATAATGATAAATTCATAAGCCTATCACCTCTTTATAAATAGAGGCCCTGTGGTTCACCAACAGGAAAGCAAGATGCTGGAAGAAAGGGGGCAGCCTAATGTTGTGATATATAAACAGTCTTAATATGATGTAGATGCAGCAATGTCCAGATTACAGATTACTAATATTTGCCTCTGCAAACTGCTCATTCTTAATTGATTAGTCTATTTATGATTTATTATTTCTTATTTCAAGTCTATGATTTTATTTTATAGAGGAAAAAGTTGATGGATGAAGAAGAAATGGAACTGGAAGAGGAAGTGAAGCAGAGGGTGGCAGCCGGACCATCAGGTAAGAAGGTGGAGGCGAAGAAAAAGAAGATAGTGGAGGAAGTTGCAATGTCCGATGACGAAATGAAGATAGTAGAGGATGACTCTGATGATGATGTGAATAATGATAGTGATGACAGTGATGACAATGATGGAGGTGGTGATAATGATAATGATGACAGTGATGATGAATGATTCTTATAAAGTTATACATATATTTCAACTTTGAAAATGTTGTTTATGTGTGTAGTGTATATGTGTGTGCAAGAGAGTCAGTATGTTTGTGAAGATTGACCTGTGGTGTGGGTTAGAGTCATAAATGTGTCTGTGTATCAATCTCGTGATCTTGTAGGCAAATGAAATATTTTGAAACTTGCCCACTTTCCATTCCCCTCATCACATTTTTTATTCTTAATGACCTCCACGGGTCTTCCATGTATATGAATTTGAGTGCAGAAAGTGTATGACATATAGAATGTATGATAAGACTAGTGAGGGAAATTCTGTTATTATGAAACTATGGTCATGAATTCTGCTTGTTGAAAGTTTAGTCATGAGGGAATGGATATATAAGAAAAGAATTGGATATGAAAACAAGCTGTTTAAAATCACATGACAGATAAAGGACATGTGAGTTCAGATTCTAATAGATGAAAATGTGTAAATGTATTTATGAGCCAATAAACATATAATTAGATTGAAGAAATAATACAGGTTTCGCTCACTATTCAATGCCTCATTATTCGATATTTTGATTTTCTGATTGTTATGAATTATGTCCACTCACTCATTTTCCGATGTCTGGGTTCATGTATACGATCATCAACCGATCACCAGAATGCAAACAAATGCACTGCGAAGATCAAGATCCAGATCGTAGCACCATCAACGCTGCAGCTGCCACCCATCAAAACACTTTCCCTATAGATGTAGGGATAAATAGTGAACAGGATACTGCTCTTTTTTTTCTGCTTATCTTTTGTTTGTTCTTTACAGGAGCTGTTGAATTAATGGCCTGGCTCTGGAGTGATCTCCAGCCACTTGTAACATCAGTATCAAAATTAAGATCAGCCTTTCAGCTGTGTTCAGTTGCCAGTGTTTGTTTTGCTAAAATTAACATTCATTGCTGGGTATTACAAGTGATACAAGTGTGATGTCTCCCAATTAGCCTGCAACACCTAGTGCTGGTGAACTGAAGGACAAAAAACCAAGAAAAAGCTTATCTTTAGAGAGAAAGCTTTAAATTTTTAACTGGCATGAGGAAGCTAGGGAGCCAATTTCATCGCCAGGACCCTGCAGTTACCCCAATCCACTGTCTCCACTGCCATCAAACAAGCAGCAAGTGTGAAGAAAGCACATGAGATAGCTTCTACATTAATGGGGAAGAGGGAGCCAATAATGAAAGAAGTGGAAAGATTCTTAAACCTATGGATTGATGACCAGACTTGCCGCCAAGTGGGACTTGCTAACTTAACTGAAGCTCATTTTTCTCTTACCATTGGATATAGGCCTATAAGGGAAACCACTGTATAAAAAATGAGCCTATAACACTACCTCTCTAGGTGGCACAGAAAAGTGTTCTCTTATCTCTTGGTACAAGTTGGGCCTAGGTTCTCCCCATTAATTTAAATTGTATTCAGTCCGTTATTCAATTTGGTTTTCAGGAAAGTAACTCAATCGTAAAATGAGGGAAATCTGTTTGTTGAAATATTGGAATAATGTGTAAGATTAGTCACATTAAGAACTGAGAAAAGCAAGGAAGTTGTGATGGTGATATTGAACATAGAAGTACGCATGGATCAAGCAGTAAACATATATGGAGCCTGGACAAATATGTGAATGGTGAGTGGGTAATGTTAGTTTGTGGTGGGCACTAAGCAGGGTTAGCCTCTACTGGACTCCTTTTATAATATGAAGAGTAGGGATCAACTGGCAAAAAAGCTATAGTGAAAAGCCAGTTAAGAGAGAAAGAGAGCAGTAAGGGAGTGCTATGGAGAAAAGAATTGAAATAAAGAATAGATATGGCTCATGTGAAGTGAGTAATAGACAGTGGTGGACACTAAAATGCTCAAATATTTACAGTTGAAAAATGAAGATGTCAGTAG
>NC_059270.1:11710444-11730444 GCF_017591435.1 Portunus trituberculatus
AGGGAGTAGGAAGGACTGTTTTCTTCTCCACTTGTGTTCATTGTCACTCGATATATGTCGCTTTTCCTAGTCTTCACGTGGTACTTAAAGTGTCACAGTATTTTTGTGAGTCTGATGATAGTTTAACAAGGATTCTGTATAGTCAACGAGAGAGAGATCCATGGAGACTCGTCTAATCATTTCACTGATCTTTGAAAATAGTCTTACGAACCTCATTTTGACATCACCATAACCACAAACACGCTAAATAAATCTACAAGACCACAGACAACAGATGTGTACAGCATTCAATCAGAACACAAAATAATGGGAGCCGTTGGAAAAAGTGATGCAATGAACATTACTATACCAAAGACTCATGCGCATACGGGTTGTTTCGGTAAATGTTTCCTCGAGGCGTCAGCAACCACACCACTATGTCTGTGTATATACTGTGCTCGGAGAACCTTTTTTGGCCTCTCCTCATGCCAGGTTAGTCAATGTTGAATGCAGATGACGCCAATACGTTTGTGATAAATAGAGAATCGTGTATATAGCTTCTAATACTTCTGTTGGGTTGGTCATTACGACTAATATTGTTGTTTGCATATTTCTGCGATGATGTTTGCGGAAAAATTGTTCATTATGAAGTAGTGGTGGAAATGGTTAACAGGTGCAAGGGCCGGGATATTAAGCAGCAGCAGTATCAGGCTTGTTGGTCCTAACTAGACTGTTTGGTTGAATTACTCCATGCTAACTACGCTGTTAATCGTGCTATTTACGAGGAGTTGCCAACTATCTTCAATAACTATGGTGATCTTAGATGAAGCGCGCGCACAAACACACACACACACACACACACACTCTCTCTCTCTCTCTCTCTCTCTCTCTCTCTCTCTCTCTCTCTCTCTCTCTCCAAGCAGCTGAGAGTTAAGGGAGGGGGCGAGGCGGAGGCGGAGGCAGGAAAGGGTAAGGGTTACTGAATATTACTTCCCATCCACAATGCAGGAAACGGAACACTGCATAGGCTATGTAAGGATGCTAGTACTACTTCCAGTACTGCACACACACACACACACACACACACACACACACACACACACACACACACACTAGTTAGCTCGTATGTATTGATACTATGACTGATAACTAGGTTTGCAGAGAGAGAGAGAGAGAGAGAGAGAGAGAGAGAGAGAGAGAGAGAGAGAGAGAGAGAAGAGTGGATTTACTACAAAGGAAATAACATGACAAAAATTCGACTTGCTATAACAGTTCCAAACACACACAATCCGATCAGTTTTCAGGCTCACAACTCACTACGTAGCGTCACTGGTTTATTGTGCTTTATTTATTCAGCTGTGATGGTCCCTTTATTGCAGGTGATGCCGCCCCAGCAGCAGGCCACCACCCCCTCCCCAGAGCCTTCCCCTTCCTCTTCAGGTAGCCCCTCAGCTCCGCCACTCCCGTCCTCGTCATCCCGGGCCGCAGGTTTGTACTGAAACTGTTCTTGTAGTATAACCCTTGTGTCATTTTGCTTCTTAGCTAGCAGTTATATCTAATAACTGGATAGCGAAGCCTTGTGAGGTAATAGTTGTATAGAGCAGTCTCCACACATGGGAACAATGATATCCTGGTTTTTATTTAGGTATTATCATCTATATTCATATGTTTAAGGTATTAGTTGTATCCAATAGCGGAGTGAGGAGAGCAGCGTCGCAGCCTCCAGACTCAGGAATTTTGTTACACCAAGGTTTTTTCATAATTCTTATTGTTACCTTAGTGTCACATGTTTCGTAGGTAACAGTTACGTATAAGAGTGAAAACTTTGTTACCGTTTTCGTTATGTGATCACGAAAAGTTGTTCTTGTGTCAGTCTCAGACAATTTCTGTGTCGTGTCATTTTCGCAATTCTTCATTCTATCTTAGACTTTTCATGTGTTATTTCTAAGAGTGTCCCAAACTGCGTGTTTAGAAATCGAAGAGAAACGGCAGCTCTTTGTTACATTTAGATTTGATTATTTTGTATGTCATGCTAGTCTTACACGTCTTCCTTTACTTCGAACTATTCTTGCGTATATTCTTAAGTTTGTTGTGAGCGTTGTTTTCCATTACTAATTTGGTAGCAAATTTCGGTTTCGAGCGAGTTTTCTATTAAGAAAAATCTGTCTTGCAATTTTTCTGCCATTAGATAATTCTTAAACTGGTTTTATAATATTGCAAAAATGTATTTATTGAGAGTATATTTTAGTTGCCAAGGAGAGACTGATGCGCTTTCGTACTCGATTTCTGCGTGTTGTGTTCTTTTCACAGTAATACTCCATCATTCTTATGACATTCTTGCGCTATTACTAAACCTGCCCCAAGCACAATCCTCAGTTTTTGTGATGGAAGTGAACTTTCGTTGTCAAGGAGAAACAGACGAGCTTTCATACTTGCCTTCAATGACTGTGAGTATGTATGGTTGTGTTACGTACTTCTAAATTTGTCCCCGAAACAGTGTCCTCAATTTTAGCTTTGGCGGTAAGATAAGATTGTCAAGGAAGCACAGAAGCGTAGTAGTGATCTGCCTGCGGGAATGTAACGCCTGGTCTATCCTCGGGTCGGGTACGCAGACACGCAATCTTCAAGGACAAAACCGGGTCGTGCTGAGATCGAAATAAGAAGCACATGCCAGTATTTATTAACCGGATTCCTGCCTCGGCTCTCTGAGTGTCGCCTCATAAGGAAAGAGAACAGTGAAGTTAACACGCCGTTTCCAAACTTGAGATTCAATACAAGGATTAAATGCTTTCTATATATGGGTTGTAATGGAAAGAGAGAGAGAGAGAGAGAGAGAGAGAGAGAGAGAGAGAGAGAGAGAGAGAGAGAGAGAGAGTAAGGCAGAGGCAAAGAAAATAGAGACAGACAAGAGGTAAACGAAAAAAAAAAGAATACTGACGATAAAGGTTAACGAGTCGTAATCTCAAGTATGAAAAAACGTGAATGAAATGAGAGAAAGAAGAAACTGACAATAGAAGTTACCGCACTGCCTTAATTCCAAATACGGGAAGCGCGGAGAGATATAAAAAAATGGAAATGTTTATAGAATCTACGCCTTAAATCTGGTTACGGCGAGAGAGAGAGAGAGAGAGAGAGAGAGAGAGAGAGAGAGAGAGAGAGAGAGAGAGAGAGAGAAACTTGTCACTGTCATTTCGTCTCACATTCCAAGTCTGATAACTGAATAATAATAACATTGTCTCCATTTTGTTCTCGACTCATGAGGACTTCAACGGGATCATGATGCAAGAGAGAGAGAGAGAGAGAGAGAGAGAGAGAGAGAGACTGATTGATTGATGATTTTATTGTTGTAAAAGTAGACAATAAAGGAAGGAGGTCGGAGCATGCCGGCCTCCCCCTGAACATGAAAGAAACATAGGTCAGGTACTGCAGAAAATGACATGGTCCTTATGAGCCAATATGTATACACACACACACACACACACACACACACACACACACAGGTGAAATTAAGATTCAACACACACACACACACACACACACACACACACACACACACACACACACACACACACACACAAATATACATAAATTAGAGAGAGAGAGAGAGAGAGAGAGAGAGAGAGAGAGAGAGAGAGAGAGAGAGAGAGAGATGAAACGAAATTCACTTCATGCAGTATTCCGTTTTTTTCTTAATTTTCCTAATTTTTTTTCTTCTAAACGTATAAATCAGTAAATCTCATTAAAAAAAAAAAGAATTAAAACATCTATCTCGAGAAAGAGACAAAGAAACACGAAATTCAATCTACACAGTATCCAAAAATGTTCTCCTTTTCTTTTACTTTCCTTGATTTCTTTATTTCTTATTTTTTTTCTGTCTCTAACTTACGTACCACTGAGGGTCCGTAAAAACAATAGCTATTACTGACCCCTTCTTCTTCTCCTCTTTCCTAACCCCTTCAGAACGACGATGCATTGCCATATTCATTCTGCTTACTATTTGGTGATTTTATACAGCTTCAGAAATTTATGTGGGGATTAAAATAGTGAAGACTGTGGCCATTAATAGTCTGACCTCCATAGACCCTTCCTAATGTCAATAAAATAGTCTAATCGTACACAAATCTCAAGGTAAAAATGTGTTCCAGTATTAAAGGGACTAAATGTAACTACCATCAAACTCCTCTAAAAAGAATAGCAAGCGTGCCTCTCTTCATCTCATACACTCCCGTTTTCTATCCTGTCGTCTCCCGTGTTGGTCTGTTTTTGCGTCAATCCACGAGCCTTCATCACTTACCCGCTTCTCTTGTGCTCTTTGGACGAGGCCTTGACTGCTGGGCCCTGCAGAGTAGAGGTTCTTGCTTTGCTTTAATGTCACTGCGGAGAGAGAGAGAGAGAGAGAGAGAGAGAGAGAGAGAGAGAGAGAGAGAGAGAGAGAGAGAGAGAGAGAGAGAGAGAGAGAGAGAGAGAGAGAGAAAAAGGCAAGAATTTCGTGTGACAGACAATATGGACAGGAATATAAATAAAAGGAAGAGAAAAACATTGTTATCGAGTGGTAGAAAATAACCCAATACGAAAGAAAGACTAAAGAAGAAGAAAAAAAAAAAAAAGAAACACAAAATTATATATACAGAAAATGAGAACAAATGAAAGAGAGGAAAAAGGAAGAGATAGGGAAATACCTAAGACGTTGGATGAAGTGTAAATGCATAGAAGAAAGCGAGAGATAGGAAAAAGAAGGGTGTACAGAGGGACAAACCCGGGAAAATACGCAGGTCTCCTTTGGCAGAAAAAAAAAAAGTTAGAGAATGAGAGAGATAGAAAAAAATATATTGAACCGGATCGAAGAAGCCGGCGAGAGAAAGGTGACTATAGGAAAAGAAGTACAATAGGAAGATCGAGGGACGTGTTAGAAGTATGGAAGAGATGTGAGTGTGTGACAGTGAAGATAATGTACACACTAACATCATATATTTTCCTTTCCATGAATTCTTCGCTAAGGCTGTTTTCTGAAGTTTCATCTTGTATGAGGAATATCTTTTTATCATCAATATTATCCTTCCCTCCCTTGTTCTCAGTCTCCCATTCGTCACATCATCCCTTGCAGTAATAAGTTCCATATATTTGGGGCCATTGACATTGAAACTGGCCCACATTAATCAAGACGGCACAAGAACACTAATAACATACAGTAGACTTATATAACCAATAGACTTATATAACCAATACTACCATACCTTTCATAAGAGAATGACACACGTTTCTCGTACACAAATCATTACATTACAGAAGATAATTCAGAGAAAGAGTGAAGGGCGGAGACGGAAAGCGAAGGCAAATAGGAAAATAACTCTATAAAAGGAAATTATTGAAATAAAAGGATACTGAGAAGAAAAATGAAGGACTGAAAGAAGGAAAATTTTTAGTGATGAAGAAGGAAAGGAAAGAAAAAAAAAATAGGCAAATGAGAGAACAAAAGAGGAGGAAGTGGATGAAATCGAATCAAACCAATGAAGAAGACGACGAGAGAGGGGGAAGAAAAAAAAATATGGATGAGAGAAAAGTCTGGGAAGAAGAGGAAGAGGAGGAGAAGGAAGAAGAGGAAGAGGAGGAGGAGAAGGAAGAGGAAGAAGAGGAGGAGGAGGAGAAGGAAGAAGAAGAGGAAAAGGAAGAAAAAGAGAAGGAAGAAGAAGAGGAGGAGGAGGAGGAGAAGGAGGAGGAGGAGGAGGAGGAGGTTGGAGAAACGATGAGAAAAAAACAAGATGAAAAGAGGGAGGAGGGAGAAAAGAATGAAGCAAGGTGAAGAGAAAGAGAGACAAGGAGAAGGAAGGGAAATCATGGAGCAAGAACAAAGAATAATAAAAAGAGATGAAAGAAGAGGATATAAGGAAGAAAAAAATGAAGAAGGATAATGAAGAGAAAAGGCAAAGAGGAAATGGCAAACAAATGAAGGAAGAGGAAAAAGAAATGGAGGAAAAGAAAATGACTATAATAATGATAATAATAAGAATAATAATAAGAATAAGAAGGAGAAGAAGGAAGGAAAGAAAGACCTCAGAAATATTATTGTGATCAGAACGATGCCCTTCACAACTACCCAGTAAGTCGTCTCACCTACTACGGAAGTGTGTGTGTGTGTGTGTGTGTGTGTGTGTGTGTGTGTGTGTGTGTGTGTGAACGAATGAACGAATGAACGGACCTTACTGTATTATTTGCTAGTTTTTTTTCCTTTTTAGGTGTTAAGATTATGGACATCGTTTCTTTTTTTAAGTTTACCTCAATTCCTTTATTTTGCTCAGGTTTTCTCTCTCCTCTCCCGTGAATGTTCTGTCTCACGATCTTTTACCTGGCTGTCTTAAGTAGCCGATATGTTTGATTTCATTTTGACTATTTTTTTTTAATCCTTCCCTGTTTTATAGTGGTTTGATTTGTCACCGTATTCATGCTTAGGTCTCTTTGTGGTTTTATTTATGTAATTGATATGCATGTTTGTGGTCAAGGAAGTATGTGTATTTATCCATTTATCCATATGTTTATCTGTCAGTTCGTCTATCTGTCTATTAATATCTCTCAATCTATCTCTTTACCTACCTGTGTGTGTGTGTGTGTGTGTGTGTGTGTGTGTGTGTGTGTGTGTGTGTAGACAGGTAGCAAATCATAACCCAATCACCAATCGCCCATCCAATCACTTTCTTCCATCTAATACCAGTTATTATCACGGCTCATCAAATACTAACCGCACACCTAAACCATAAATCCCTCGTACTCTCCGCCATCTCTCTCTCTCTCTCTCTCTCTGGTTTCGCTACCTCTAGTCTGTGCCACCATCAAGGGCACGTATACGCTACCACCACCACCACCACCACCCTGACACTACCGGAGACGATCACTGTTACAATGTGGATGTGATAACGAGAGTTTTTCAGCGTAACGTAGTCGAGGGTCCCTTTGTGTTGCAGCCTTACACACTGCCTTGCCTTGCGTGGACCATGAGCTGCAAATGCCACAGGGTTGCGCCATTAAAGACCACAGAAGCAGTGTGTGTGTGTGTGTGTGTGTGTGTGTGTGTGTGTTCAGTTATACTCGTGCTACAGTCTATTGTTCTCTCGTCCTGTCGGATTAAATTAGTGAATGTTCTCTCTCTCTCTCTCTCTCTCTCTCTCTCTCTCTCTCTCTCTCTGTCAATAGAGAGCTTTAAAAGAAGATTAGATTAATTTATGGAATGATAGATGGAATTAGGTAGCTTTGCTCATACAGGGACTGCCACGTGTAAGCCTGGCGGCCTTTTGCAGCTTTCTCTCTCTCTCTCTCTCTCTCTCTCTCTCTCTCTCTCTCTCTCTCTCTCTCTCTCAACGAACAACAATTTACCAAGATACCAAGTTGTTGTTATTTTTTTTCTCATCCCTCTAATCAATAACATTTGTCTCTATTGTTCCCTTTTTCTCACCCCGCCTTTATCTCTCTCTCTCTCTCTCTCTCTCTCTCTCTCTCTCTCTCTCTCTCTCTCTCTCTCTCTCTCTCTCTCTCTCTCTCTCACCCTCCTCCTCCTCCTCCTCCTGTACCTCATCGTGTTACCTGTCTAAATCCGGGTTAACAAGGGCACTTACTCGCTCACTCGCCGATGGAAATACCTTTAACGAAACCTTGTCTTTATTGGGCATATGTTCAGTTGAATGCTCCCACGCTCCCACGGTAGTCCCTGGTCTCTCCTAGTCATCGCTCCCACGCTCTTAGCCACTCGTGCTCTTGTTCTTGTTACCGTTGCTACCGTTGCTGCTGCTGATGATGGTGATGATGCTGACCTATTCCCCATCTGTGAGCATAAGAACGTAAAGGAAAATGCGAAGAAAATAAAAGCAGCTGCTGTGAGAGGAAATAGGAAATGTCATCTTGTCGTGGTGGTGGTGGTGGTGGTAGTAGTAGTAGTAGTAGTAGTAGTAGTAGTAGTAGTAGTAGTAGTAAGGGTAGGAGACTAGGAGTAGTTTTAGATAATCTTTCATAACTCTCTATTGGAGTTAGCCTTTTTCACATTTTCTTTGTGTCTTTTTTAACCTTTGGCCAGAACGCCTCTTATATAAGGTATAGTAATAGTGGTAGTAGTAGTAGTAGTAGTAGTAGTAGTAGTCTTAATACATCTCATTCTCGAACCTTCACTGATTTTAAAAGGATCTAGTTAAAGTTTTAAGTTTATTCTTATTATTATATTTGTAATTTAACGCAGCCGTTTACTTGATCAGTAGAAAGAAAAATTAATGATAACTCGAATGATCCTCACCGTGACCTTTAATAACAGCTCTTATAGAAACCCAAGCCCTTTAAAAAGTACGGGTGCATTATGAGTCAAAATATAGACTCAATGTGAACAAGTGTGTGTGAAGGAGGTTGTTAACTCTGCTCTTGGCAACCTCCCTTCCTGTAATTATTGTCATGTCACTCTCTTACTCTCTTTTACCTCGCACGTAACTGCAATCTGTCGAGCATTTGATTATTTTCCTATTAGAGAAACTCCTCGTGGCGACATTTACCTCTCTTTCTCCGTCCTCCTCCTCCTCCTCCTCCTCCTCCTCCTCCTCCTCCTCCTCCTCCTCCTCCTCCTCCTCCTCCTTGTATTCCCCATGTAGTTTCTTTTCCTTAATTATTCATGTCTACAAATGATATCCCAGCCAGATACTTTCATAAAGTGATGAAAAAGCGAGTGTGGAAATGTCCTATATATGAAATAGATTTAAAAGTGCATATAAGAAAGCTTAAGCCATCTCAGGGTATTTAATTCCTATCCAGAGAAATTGTGATTATTCTTCTTCTTTTTATTTGCCGATTGGAAGAAGAGTAGCATTGTCTTGTCTACGACGTACAGGTGCCCAAAAAATATTAGGAAAATTTTAACTCGAGACAAACATACAGTAGATTCCCCTGTCTTTCTCTCTCTCTCTCTCTCTCTCTCTCTCTCTCTCTCTCTCTCTCTCTCTCTCTCTCTCTCTCTATGGGATATTGAATGATCGTGTGAAAACAAATTGATAAAGCAAATCAAATAACTAACTGAAGAAATGAATAAACAAATAGATTAGTGGACAAATAAGATAACATACGTGCAAGCAATAGTGAAAAACTCTCCCTCTATACCCCATTGTCCAGCGGAGGCGACGTGAGAGTTCATGGGTGCGTAGCTTCTCACCTTAAGCACAATACTTGCTGGAGCTAACGCCCAACCTGATGAAATGTAACCTATCTTAAGGTAGTTCCACTTTACTTAACCCAGCTCAACCAATCCTAACCTAACGTAACCTAACTTAACCAAACGTGGTCTGTTTTTCAAGGGCCTGAATGACCATTGTTAGTGTTCTCGTAAGTGACAGTGTAGAATTCTTGTACAGTACATGTATCATCAGAATCATGGAAATATCCTTGAAAAGCCCAACATCTTTTGATAGAGTCTGCTAAATGTATTTGATATGAGAAAGTGACACATTTCAGAATGAAAGGCTGTAGACTTTCATACAATAGGAAACAATATAAGAAATAAAGCATCACTTGTGTGTTTGCTTTGCGTAACCTTATATTATATGCGGGATTACAAAACAAGGAAATAACGTCATTACAGAAAAAAAAACCTGTTTTGGGCATATTCTTGTAACATTGAATGATTTAATGAAAGATTAGAGCAACAATGTGACGTAAGAAGAAAATACGTCATTAGAAAAAACTTTATCTTTTTGTTTATATAGATGTACTGTAAAATTAGGACAATGCACACACACACACACACACACACACACACACATATATATATATATATATATATATATATATATATATATATATATATATATATATATATATATATATATATATATATATATATATATATATATATATATATACATATATAATTCTTTTGAACTGTTTTAGGAGGAAGATTTCAAGACTCAGTACTATTTGTACATCACATGATAAAAAAAAAAATCTATTGAAGCAAAAATACACTAATCATGAAAAAAAAAAAAACAGTAGTAAAGTTCTGGCGAATTTGTGCACCACTCATTAACCAAGACGGAACAAAGAAAGCTGTGATGCATGTACGTCACATCATTAAAAATCTATCAAAGAAGGGCACCAAGAATCGCAGAAAAGTGGCATATTGACGGTGTTTGTGTATGTAAGAGTGTGACGCTTTCCCGCATCCTTATCAGAACCACATGATAACGCTTGACAGAAGTGCAGAGTTAGGATTACATCACAACACACACACATGAGAATTATCACTCTGTATTTACTTATAATACTGAATGTTTGCCACGAAGCGTGTTGGGAGTATAAGACTGGAGCCAGACATGTCATCCTGTGTTGTTGTGATGCATGTGACACTAAGATCCATATCGGCAAACATTTCGTCTTGTTATCTCCATGTTTCACAGACATTACAGGCAGTTATCAGGGCTTACAAAAGAGCTTTCGAGGTTCAGGTGTTAATTTACCAGTGTTTCTGAAGCATTCATAAGAAAACCTTCCATGCAAACTCGACTAGACATCACCGTGGTCTATGAAAGAAAAAATGTAAGATAATCTAGATTGTTTAAGACTGCGAGCCTGACACTGAGATGATACATTACCACCATCGCCATCACCACCACCACCACCACTGCGCGGCTGACAGTATTTATAAGTAGCTGTTCTGACGAACGACCTCAGCGTGCCTTTAAAGGCTTGTTGTCCTGGTGGCGATAGCTCTAATGATGCCACTGTGTTACAAATAAAGGATAAAGTAGGAAATGTGTTGTGAATATCATATCTGTTACGTGCGATCATTTAGGTTGTTTTCATGTTATTGCCTACATGATGTTTCTGAGAATATGATGCATACATACATACATACATACATATATATATACATATACTGTACTACATACTCGCATACTCATTCTTACGAGCTAGGGAATACACTTACCGTACCATTAGAGGTGTGTGTGTGTGTGTGTGTGTTCAGAATACCGATTGCAATATTTTTCTTATTGTTACACTAGTAGTAGTAGTAGTAGTAGTAGTAGTAGTAGTAGTAGTAGTAGTAGTAGTAGTAGTAGTAGTAGTAATAACAACAGCAGCAGCAGCAGCAGCAGCAGCAGTAGTATTAGCATTAGCAACAGCAGTAGTAGTAGTAGTAGTAGTAGTAGTAGTAGTAGTAGTAGTAGTAGTAGTAGTAGTAGTAGTAGTAGTAGTAAAAGTAGTAATAATAGTAGTAGCAGTAGCAATAGTAGTAGTAGCAGAAATAGTAGCAGTGGTAGTAGTAGTAGTAGTTGTTGTAATAGGAGTAGTAGTAACAATAGTAGTGGTAGTAGTATAATAATAATAGTAACAGCAGTAGTAATAATATCATCATCACCACCACCATCGCTTTAATGATAGTGGCAGTAGTAATAACACCACCACCACCACCACTGATATAGAATTAACCAACTCATCCCACCACCACCACCACCACCACCACCACAACCCTTTCTTTAACGCTAACCAACAAGGAAGTATCGTTCAGACCAGATCCACGTGACTGCCCCTCTCTCTACCTGTCCTTGGCTGCCGGGCCTGGTTTACGCCTGGGCCGGGGCGTGGTTGGGCTGCCCGGGGTGAGGCGTGTGAATATAGAGGCAGGAGGTGGACACGGAGAGGAAGAGAAGAAAACGGATAGGAGTACATTCTTTTTATCAGTCTAGTTAAGGTGGAATGGCAGGTGAAGGTGAGATGGTGAGAAGGTGTAGGTGGGTCTGTCTCTGTGTCTTTCTCTCTCCCTCACGTGGGTGTCTATTACGTTGGCAGGTGTACTGTTCTACTTCCTCAAGGCTGATCCCACTGGTCTGATGGCTCGGTTCAGTTGTTATGTCTTGTAAGGTTTTGGATTTGAGGACTATCGGTTACTGGGTCTCCGTTATTTCCTCGCCCTCTTTCCTATCCTCGCATTTTCTGTCTTGTTCTTGTTCTCCTCGTTCTTGTCCTCGTCGTTCATCTTTTCTTCTTTTTCTTATTTTCCTATTTTTCGTTCTTGTCCTCCTCCTCCTCCTCCTCCTCCTCCTCCTCCTCCTCCTCCTCCTCCTCCTCCTCCTCCTCCTCCTCCTCCTCCTCCTCCTCCTCCTCCTCCTCCTCCTTCTTCTTCTTCTTCTTCTTCTTCTTCTTCTTCTTCTTCTTCTTCTTCTTCTTCTTCTTCTTCTTCTTCTTCTTCTTCTTCTTCTTCTTCTTCTTCTTCTTCTTCTTCTTCTTCTTCTTCTTCTTCTTCTTCTTCTTCTTCTTCTCCTCCATCCATCCATCTTCTTCTTCTTCTTCTTCTTCTTCTTCTTCTTCTTCTTCTTCTTCTTCTTCTTCTTCTTCTTCTTCTTCTTCTTCTTCTTCTTCTTCTTCTTCTTCTTCTTCCTCTTCCTCCTCCTCTTCCTTCTCCTCCTCCTCAGCCTCAGACTTTGATCTCTTAATTGTTCACTGGTAGGAGGAAAGAGTTATGCAAGAATAGATGCATGCTCTCATTAATCAACTTCTTTTTCTTCATTACCCTTTACCTTTTTGTTCTTAACTGTAGCTTACGCAAATAGCCTCGTAAGGGTTAACAAGGCAATGTAGACACTAGTAGGGGTTTATGACTCGTTTTTTTGCGGGCGGGTTCCTTTTAGTTCCCAAGGCTGTTTCAATCTTTACACTGAAACGCAGGATGAGAGTGAATACACGTCCCTAGTACATCGTAGACTTCTATAGTGGTTCCTCTCGATCCCCCTGCATCTCTTTACTGCGAGTGTGTTCCTTATGACCTACGGCGCAACTTTATCCTCCCTGCGTATAATCTCCTCCACCTACCCTTGTGTCCACTCCCCTGTCCCTCCTCCAAGGTCACACCGTCCCATGCACGCCCCTCGCCTTGCCTCGCCTCGCCCCTCCCTTGGTCAAGTCATCCAGATCAACACCGACGCCGCCGCTCCCTCTCCTCCGCCTCCATCACCTCCACCTTCTCCTCCTCTACCTCCCCCTTAGAGCATCCGCTTGGAAACACGGGCCACTATTTTCACCACTACCACCACCACCACTACCACCACCACTACCACTTCCATCACCGCATGCATACCATCACAACTTACATCACTGAATCAACACCATTTCACCACCACCACCACCACTACCACCACCACTACCACTTCCACTTCCATCACCGCATGCATACCACCACAACTTACATCACTAAATCAACACCATTTCACCATCACCACCTTTACACCACCACCGCCACTAGCTAGAAATCCCAATGTCACTTTTTCTTTCTCCAAACTTCGTCATTTACATTATTTGCATTTAAAGTCTACCTGCTTACTTAACTAATTATTTCTCTACCTGGTTAGTCATTCTCTTGTATTTATTCGCAGATTTCATTTCTCCTCTACCTGTTTAATTGTTTCTGTACTTAATTTTCTACCTAACCACCTCTTTACTTGATTAAATTAGAGTTCGTTCTACCTACTTATCGAAACAACTACTTTTTACCTGGTCAGCTTATCCACCTCAAATCCTCTGTACCTGCTTATCCATCTTACCATCCATGTACTTGCCTATCCACCTACCTTGCTACACACACACACACACACACACACACACACACACACACACACACACACACACACAAAGAAAGTTACATTCTCATATGCATATTTTTCCTACTGTTGCATAAAGAAGAAAAGCAGAAAAAAAAGAAAAGAAGGAAAAATGAATAAAGAAATAGACGAAGAAAGATTCATATTACCTATTCTTTCTCATTATTGATATCATACATTAATAATTCCCTCGCAGCGTCATTAACCTTTTTGATTTAGTGTTTCATTGTTATGTAATTAGATTTATTGCGTGTCACCTTTCATGTATTACTGGTAGTGGTGGTGGTGGTGGTGGTGGTGGTGGTGATGGTGGTGATGGTGTGGGAGGTTGATTTACGGGAGGTGGTTCTAATGACTGGCTTACCTGTGTGTTACCTGAGCGTGGTGGGCACATTACTCAGTGACGTGAAATAAGTGTTATCTCCCTACCTCTATATTTCTTTGTCTCATGTTTCTTGTTATTATTTCTCTCTCTCTCTCTCTCTCTCTCTCTCTCTCTCTCTCTCTCTCTCTCTCTCTCTCTCTCTCTCTCTCTCTCTCTCTCTCTCTCTCTCTCTCTCTCTCTCTCACACACACACACACACACACACACACACACACACACACACACACACACACACACACACACACACACACACACACACACACACACACACACACACGCTCACCAGGATTTCTATTATCATGATCAACAGTACAAATAAGAACAAACATCACCACCACCACCACCACCACCACCACCACCACCACCACTACTCAGCAACTTCAGGCATCAGTTAACTTTTCTTACGACGCGAACCTTTGTTGTTTTTGCCTCCCATTCTTATCGAGAGTGGGGACGCCGGAGGGATGGTTCAAATAGAATGGTGGGTGCTGGTGGCGGTGGGTGGTAGTGGTGGAGAGAAACGGTGCGGTAGGGTTATAAGAATGATAGTACAGTGGTAACATGGATAGTGAAATGGGTAAGGGGAGGGATATAAATAGAAGTGATGGTAGTACTAGTAGTTGTAGTAGTAGTAGTAGTGGTAGAGGTAGTAGTATTAGTATATTATTAGTGGTAGTAGTAGTTGTTGTAGTAGAAATGATAATAGTAATAGTAGTAGTAGTAGTAGTAGTAGTGGTAGTAGCAGCAGTAGATTCTTACGTGAAATTTCAAACAACAAATTAGTATTCCGTATGCTGTCCACCTCATTAATGCAAGAGTTAACCAGTACCTTTCCTCTTTCATCCATTTCACTGGTAAACTCTGAAAAGCACAGTCTGTTTCTCCTTTTCCCCATCTAACAAAAGAGCTAACAAGTGTACCGTTACTCTCTTATCTATTTCCCTGGTATACTCTGGAAACCCATACCTATTTTTTTTCTTTCATCCTTCCTAACACAAGAGCTAACCATTCTCTCTTTTAATCCCTTTCACTATTCAACTCTGGGACTCTATGATCGTTTCTATTTTTTCTTTTCTTATGACTTGAATTGTTTCGAGAAAAAAATATCGGCACATCTCCAAACTAAACTTGCCTTTACTTTGGACAATCCTCTCTGGTTCATTAATGAGGAAAAATACCCATGAAAACGTAATCACCTCTGTGGCCCTTGAAAACAAAATATTTCTAATGAGACAACAAGGTTTCAAAATGCGAACCAGTGTCGTCATATTTACAAACAAATTTAATTAGATAATTGTTCTGCTTTCATCCTTGACTGGGTGTGGGGGGGGGGTGAGGTTTAAAACAAGTATCATTTTATTATCTTTCATAGTGACTGTAGAACAAATAAGGCCAATTTCAGACCAGTAACACCTTGGATATAACAAAGGCAACTGTACTATCAACTGTATCGCGAAGAATTTTACTAAAGAATCTAGAAAAAAACACCGAAAAAAGGACATGGCGTTAGTTTATGAAGGTGACAGTGAGGAAGTTCAGAGGTGGTGGTGGTGGTGGTGGTGGTATATCTAGTAATACCACCCTAACTAAGCTCTCCGGGTCCGCCCCATTTGGCCCTGAGTCAGACCACCTTGATCGTGGCGGCCACCAAGTTTAGGGAGGCAGGGAGGAAGGAGTAGTAAGGGGAGACGGGACTGAGGAAGAATAAAAGGTGACAATGAAAGAAGAGGAGGAAGAGGAAAGGAGAGAGGACAGGAGGGAATGTAAAAAAATATGAAAAAATAGTTACCATCTTGAAGTAGCCATAAAATCCTGAAGAAATTGAAGTAAATAAAGAAAGAAAGGAGGAAGAGAAGAGGATAGACAACAGGAGAGTGATAAAAAAAGGTGGATATATTGAAGTAGGCATGGAATTCTGAGAGGCAGAGAGAAGAAGGAGGAAGAAAAAATAGTGAGGAGGTGGCGAAGGTGACGAAGGAAGAAGAGGACAAGATTGAAAAAAAAAAAAAAAACACGTAAAAGCTAACATATCGAAGTAGCCATGAAATGTTGAAAGGATCAAGGGATTATGGGAGCAAAAAATGGAGTGAAGAGTAGGAGTTGATAGGGAGTGAGTGATTAGAAGAAGAGAGGGGAAGAAGTTGAGTGAGTGAGTGAGTGAGTGAGGGAGGGAGGAATGAAGAGAGGGGATACAGGGAGGAAGGAGAAATGAAGGGCACTGGCAAACAAAGGTAAAAAAGTGAAGAGTAAACAAGAAGGGAAGAAGGAAAAAAAAGAGGAGGAAGGGGAGGGAGAGACGGAGGGTGGAAGGCTAGGGGTGGAGGGGAAAATCAAACAAGAATGAAGGAAAAGGGATGTTTAGATGAAGACTGAAATGGAGGAAGGGAAACGATAAACGAAGAAGAGATGATTGAGAAAAGAGAGAAATATAACTTAGTGAATAAACGAGAAAATTAAGAGATTGAGAGATGGAGAGAGAGATGAAAAAATAGAGAAATAGGAGAACGAGAACAATGATAAGAAGGAAGAGGAAAGGAAGTAAGAATTAAAACATTTTAATAATAGCCTTGTTACAAAACCAACATCAGAGCGAGTGAGTCAAATTTCAACAAGGGACACCAAACTTGAATATTACTTCCTGGATCTTATGATTTATCCTGCTCCCTCCCCCCTTTTGCATACACCTCCTCCTATTCCACTCCCCTTACCAGTTCTTCCACCCCTTTATAGGCCTCTAGTCAATCCCCTTCTCGTCTATCTCTGCTCCCTTTTCCCCCTATTCTTAGTCACCCACTTGCCTAACACTCCCGCATCGACCTTCTGTCTGATAACACTCAACTCGATCGTCTTTCTTGCCTCACCTAGCCACCACAAGGATGTCCACCCCTCCCCCAACCTCCTCCCCAACCTTCCCCCTTCTTGTCCCCAACCACCTATTGTTCACACACACACACACACACACACACGAAGGATAAATTAGAGTTAGGGTGTGTGTGTGTGTGTGTGAGTGTGTGTGTGTTCGACCATCTGCGCATTGTTATCCTGTAAAAGGTCAAATAAAAAGAGGGAAAAGAAGGAAAACTTGCAGGAAATTGAGATGAAGGAGGGCGAGTAAGTGATTGAACGTGTGTGTGTGTGTGTGTGTGTGTGTGTGTGTGTGTGTGTGTGTGTGTGTGTGTGTGGCAGGCAAAAACGAAGGTAAGGTAATGCTCAGCGGTAGTGATGAGGGAGAGGCTTAAGTACTAGGTAATAATCTGAGTGAGAAGGATGAATGAGATAGAGGATAAGGAAGACGAATATACGAGGTGGAGACTTGAGGGTGAGTACGTGTAGGTGGAAGCAGGAAAGTGTGGAAAGACTAGAGTGGGTAGGCTTCATATACAAGCGTGGATGACTAGATGGGAGGCTGGGCTGTAAGTGGATAAATATAGTGGGTAATGTGGAGTATATATGGAGAAGGAAATAAATGTGGATGGAGTGAAGAGATAGGTTGATATTGCATGTTGGTTGTGCGTGGGGAGGAGTTGGAGGGCGTAGGAGTGGAGGGGGGTGGGGGAGGTTGTATTGGGGAGGCAGGGCGTGGTGGTGGCGAGCTAATAAGGAAGAGAGATGTGAGTTGGGGAGTCCCCGACCTGCCTAAGGTTCTCACGCACATACTTGCATCCACACTTCTTCCTCCTCCTGCTCCTCCTCCTCCTCTTCCTCCTCCTCCTCCTCCTCTTCTTCTTCTTCTTCTTCTTCTTCTTCTTTTTTTTCTTCTCGGTTTCTTCTCGTTTTTTTTTCCTATTTTTTGTCTTATTGAATCATCATCATTGTCGTCGTTGTCTCTCTCTCTCTCTCTCTCTCTCTCTCTCTCTCTCTCTCTCTCTCTCTCTCTCTCTCTCTCTCTCTCTCTCTCTCTCTCTCTCTCTCTCTCTCTCTCTCTCTCTCTCTCTCTCTCTCTCTCAGTTATATAAAAGTTTGTGCGTGTGCGTGTGCGTGTGCGTAACGATAAAGAGGAGGAGGAAGAGAATAAAAAGAATGAGCTGATTAAAGAAAAGGATCAGGAGGAGGAGAAGGAGATGAAGAGCGAGGCTAAGGAGATGAAGAAGTCATTAATAAGGAAGATGAAGAGAAGGAGGAATAAAGAGAAAAAGAGGAGGAGGAGGAGCAAGGTAACTTTTTCGTGGTCTCGTAAGGGCTGCAAGCTGAATGCGGAAAGGCTGTCTTACGTTTTTATTTCCAGCTTCCACGGCGGCAGCTCTGTGACTCCAAGGCCGCAACACCACCACCACTACCACCACCACCACCACCACTACCACATACCACCATTCACCACACCCATTCATGAGACGTCTGCTATCATCCTTCCACCCATCCATCCATCATTCATTACCATCATTTTTCCACCCTTCCCTGTCACTTGCGCCAGATTGTTCCTTTCCTTAGCCTTGCCTCTCGCGCGCCGCTGCTCCAGCTCCTGATACTTCTGCGCCTGATTGCGTCATCGCCTTCCTGCCATACCACGGCTGTTCTAAAGACGTCAAGGGCGCGAGAAGCATGTGTCTTAACGCGGAACAGTTATAGCTATGACGTGCTGTGTGTGTGTGTGTGTGTGTGTGTGTGTGTGTGTGTGTGTGTGTGTGTGTGTCTTGCATTCGTTTCTCCCCCTTCCTAGAGTGAATCCCGAGGGAGAAAGTGTTAAAGCGAGCGAGCAAGCGAGCGAGCGAGAGAGAGAGAGAGAGAGAGAGAGAGAGAGAGAGAGAGAGAGAGAGAGAGAGAGAGAGAGAGAGAGAGAGAGAGAGAGATACGGGAAGCCCCCACACTATCACCCACAAACTCGCCTTCTCTTCTCACTCGCAGCTTTCAGTTCCTTGACACCACCAGGTCGACGGTATTCAGTAGGTAACTGGAACACGTGCTACTGATGTTTTCTTAAGTTTTCTTTACTGTGGATTTTCTTTTCTTTTCTTTTTTATTTATTTATTTAGTTATTTTTATTCTATTTCATCTATTTATTTTTATTTGTTTATTTTTTTTTTTTTTGTGTGTGTGTTTGTCGTTCTCCTATTTTTTTTTCTCTATGTATTTTTCTTTGGTAGATATTTTAATTAATTTTTTCTTAATTGTTGTCTGTCTTGGTCTCTCTCTCTCTCTCTCTCTCTCTCTCTCTCTCTCTCTCTCTCTCTCTCTCTCTCTCTCTCTCTCTCTCTCTCTCTCTCTCTCTCTCTCTCTCTCTCTCTCGTCCTCTTGCCACTTTCTTCTCTTTGTTTTTAGTAACTTTCTCTTTGTTAATTTCATATCTTTCTCAGTCCATTCTTGTTTAATTTCTGCACACACACACACACACACACACACACACACACACACACACACACACACACACACACACACACACACACACACACACACACACACACACACACACACACACACACACACACACACACAGAAAAAACAAATGCAGTAAATCTTAATATAAAAAAAGAAAAGTAAAAACGTAAGGATGTGCGCTTTTCGTTCTTCCTTTTCTTGCACACTTTTTCTTTTGACCTGGAGAGGCGGGTGGTCTGTGCTTCTCTGCCTCCCTGCCGCGGTTATCAGCTTGACCCGTGCTTAAAAATCTTTCCTAGTATCGTCCCTTTAGAAAGTGAATCTATATGCGAGGTGCTTACTTACCATTATCACATGTTGACGTCACTCTCGGGTCCAGGAAAAAGAGAATGGGTATTTTTTTCTAGCACTGCATGTGACGGAGCGTTCCTTTTGTCGCTCTATGAAAAGGCAAAATAAATAAGAATAAGAATAGATTAAGATAAAAGCAATAAAAGGAATGGAAAGTTGAATTAATAGATAGAATAAATAAGAAAAAGAACGAAAATGAGAAAGATAAACTGGAAAGAAGGAAAGAAAGGTTGAAATAAAAAAACAATGGCCATCCTTTTAATTGCCTGTATTATTTTACCAACACTTAAATTTTACCAAGACCTATCTCAATTTTTAAACGATTCATATTCTAATCAATAGTAATTCCAAAGGCTTTAGAG